>NC_056627.2:301958471-302031565 GCF_002870075.4 Lactuca sativa | reverse complement strand
AGAGAGAGAGAGATAGAGAGAGAGAGGCCTGGAAACTAGTTTTAGCCCTAGCTAGTTCTGAATCTTCTTTATCAGCTTTCTACCCTTTTTTTGCTGAAACATTCTGCAAACCCTAAATCATCATAATTATTTACTTTCTTACATGTATCAAAAGCAATCACATAATTAAGGCATATATTGCCGTTCTATAAAAACAATAACGAAAAAAAAAATGAAGAACACTGAGATCCGTAATTTTTTTATTTGGTTATCAACATCTCCATTATATATTCTAATAAAAAAACATGCAACTGATCACACACATTCACTCCTCACAAATCACTAACGGTTATCTAATAAAATAAAATAAAAAAACGAAGGTATAACCCTTCGAAGCACAAGTTTCAAATCCCTATAACTCACATGTTTAAAACAAAAACTGAAAACTTTCAAGTTTCATGAGCTTTGCCACAAGAGAGTGCCATTAGTAGGATTGCAGCTTCTTTCTCATCTTGTGGGAGACACGATGAAACGACAAGTTCTTGCTCAAACTTACTAAAAATTCCTCCACGCAATTCTTTCTTGGCGGTGAGGATGAAGATGGCGATGCTGCTGGTGATGGTGGTGGTGATGTAGATGGCGACGGGCGACGGCGATGGTGTTGGTGTTGGGGGGGTGGGTAGTGATATGCTTCGAGTATTTCCGTTTTTTGAGCTTTGCAACATACCCGTTACTTGGTTTCTTGTGATCTTTGTGATGATTTTTTTTAACCTTTAACCGATTGGTGATCGATTGATCGATCGATACATTGCTATCACCATTTTCTGCTTCTGCGGCTGCAGCCAATGCTCTTCTTGCTTTTCTTTGTCGGATCCCACAAGCATTGCAAAGCGACTACACAAAGAACAAAAGACAATTATATGATAGCAAGTCTAGTGACATATATAATAATATATATAATCAAGAAAATGCCAATTACCTAATAAAGAAGAGATTAAAAATTCAATTCAACGACTGTATGTACCTTAGGACCTCGAGGCCCACTTCGCCATAGAGGAGTCTTGGTCGTGCAGCAATCCGAACAAACCCTAATCGGTATATTGTTGTTTGAAGAAGTACTATTGCTTGAATTTTCGGTTTCTTGTATTGAAGTCGGTAGTTTATGATCTTCAAGCTTCGTTACTTGTTGAGTAGTTGAACTATAAGTATTTAGATTCACAGGATCAGATTTCTTCATTTTAAGCATTACTCTCATCTTTGAAGACATCAACTTCATTTGATTTTGATCATTGTTCATATTATTGATCATTTCACCCTTGTTCCATGTAAAAATTTGGTCACCTTTCTCTTCACTATTCTCAGTTTGATGATTATAGTCTTGTGACCCAAAAATACCACCCTACACATGATTAATATCGAGATAATAAGAGATCATAGTACAAATTCATCAGTCATTTCAAATGAAGTAAAAGAAAAGCTCGAAATGGTGATTGGATTTCAAGAAAGAAGCATCAAATTAGCCACGAACTAGAAAGGACTGAAAACCACAAATTAAAATGGACTGAAACACACAAAAATCGGTGTGATAGAGCTAAAACGTTTTCATTTTGAGAAACAGATGAATATCAAGAATCAAACAGAACTCTTTTTGGGACGCTTGGAGGATAATACATGATCGATCAAGCTAAGTTACCTCATGTTGGTGTTGTGGAGAATATAATTCCATATCAAAAATCCTATTTTGATCATGAACGGTCGAGTTTAAGAACATATTAGCCGTGAGCGAATTCAAAGACGAAGAGGCTTGAGAATTAGGGCTCAAGTATTGGTTGCTAAGGTGATCTTCATGGTGGAAATCATTCGGGTATGGTGAATAATAGGTAGATGAGGAATTCAAGAAGATTGGGGTCATCTGTAAATCGATCAAGAAACACACGGTAAAACTAGAAGTTCGAGAAGAATTTAAGAAATGATAGATTTGCAAAGAGGATGGCTAGCAAGCTAGCTACAGTGGCAAAGGGGTTATTGATCTCTTTTAAAAAGGAGATAATCTGCTCTACCGGTTGCGTATGCTATCCACGTGACTTCAAGACATACCCCGTGGGACCGTCCCCTACGCGACTATTTTTACAATGTTTTTGGTTTCGGGACTGGGGTTTACCTTTATTTACTTTCTAGGGCGAGGATCGATGGGATGTTAGGTTCGGATACCGAGTATAGTACATGGTTTTTTCGGTTTCGATCGATTCGATTTTATGGTATTTTTGCACACCCCTATGTTTTATATTTGAATAAGTAGTGTGATATGTAAACTAATCGAAATAAATGAGTTAAAATTATAATGAATAATGTTAAACGAGGTATTTTGGGTTAAAAAAGGTTAACGGGGGATTCAAGGAAAACTGGGGCGGGATCGAGGTGGGATTTATGACAAGTAAACGGCGGAATTTATGATTAGGCACAACAAAAAACCTTACCTTTAGCGACGTCAAAAAACATTGCTATTTATTCTGATTATCATCGCTAATACTTGTAGCGACGACATGTCATCGTTAAAGGGTCGTCGCTATTACCTCGTAGCTAATCCTCAGTTGTCGTTGCAATTACTGTCGTCTCTAATACGTGTCGTCGCTAAAAGGCTCTGTCGTCGCTATTAAAGTCACCTCTATTAGTATTTCGCCACCGGTCAAAGCTTTTTCCGACAGGACTTCCTGGAGGTTGGTGTCGTCGCAAATGTTGTTTCCCCTAATGTTTTTTTTTTAAATTAATTTTTATATTATACTAGTTTATATATATATATATATATATATATATATATATATATATATATATATATATATATATATTATAAAATGTAGATTTTATAAAAATACAGAAATAATACATACCACATTTAATAAAACATCAAATAACATAAGATTATGCATACCACATTACATAAAACATCAAATATATCTAATAAATCTAAAATAACATCATCAATAACATAAAATAAGAAATAGTAGGTGTCTTCGTCTTCCCCATCGTTGTTGACTTGGTTCTTAAACGAACGAATAATATCTCCAATTGTCGTCAGAAACGTCGGGTTTTGAAGAAAAGCATTTACATCCATATCCTACGATTAAGTCACAAACACATTAAGTCATTAACAATTTAACAAACTATCAAACCGTTAAATGAATTAAACCGTTAACAATTTAACAAACTATTAAACCACCAAATCAGTTAAGTGTTTAACAATCTAACAAACTACCACACTACCAAAAATTACTATAAATGCATCAAGTTCTTAACAATATAGCAAAGCTACCAAATTCTTTAAGAATTTAATAAGTAGATGTGTTGGTTTGGGTGCTTCACTACAACATTTCTAACCTATGGGGACGACAAAAATCGTCTCTACAGACCGGAAAGTCGTCGCTATGGACCTCAGCGACGACTTGTCGTCGCCATAGACTTTGTTGCTGTAGGTTCGTCGCTTTAGGTTGTAATGCCGTCGCCATAGCGTTCGTCGCTGTAGCCCCCCTTATAGCGACAACAAATCATTCCTTTATAGCAACCAATAGAAACAATATATTGTCGCCATAGTGACCCATATTGCCACGACATATTGTCGCCATAGCCTCATCTATAGCGACGACATCTTGTTGCTGTAAGTACACCTATAGCAACGATAATTCGCCTCTATAGGTGTTTCACAGGTTTTACACATTTTTTACCTCCTGGATTATATTTCCAAATTTATATATAATAAAATTTTCATATAAAATAAAACCAAAAACAGTTAATTTAAATCTAAATCATTCCAAAATACGATACCATCCAAACTTTTAAAATATCTTACATGCTCGGTTTACTAAAAATGAAGAGCTAAATTTGATTTTGTTTAGATGTTTCATACAAATCAAACTAACACAAACAACCTACACTACTAAAAAAACAGCCTTTTACGCCGCGCAATCAATGACATGCGCTGATAGAGGACACGCATATGTGCTTGCCCTAAAAATTGATGTCAGTTTTCCAAAATATGAAGTATAGAGGACACGTATTTTTGCGTGCCCCTAAATTAGTGTCTAATAAAAAAACATGGAGGGCACCTTAAATAAAATGTGTGTCGTCTAACTATGTCGTTTTATAAATTTTAATGAAACGTGTGTTTCATCCGATTAAGGGGGAAACGAAATCCCAAAAATTAAAAAGCCCGCTTGTTTCCACCGGCTGAAAACCCCAACTCATCCCCGCCGAAAACCCCTTTCTTTCTTTCTTCTCTCTTGATTTTCCAACCTCTACCGCTTCACTTCTCTACATCTACTCTCCAAGTACTTCTGATCTCCAGCGCGATTTTCCGACAACTTCGCATCTTCGTCGCTTGTTCCCATAACTTATCCACATCTGCTATCCAACTTCTGCTCAACTTTCTCTGTACATCCGATTCTTGTTTGACGACCGGAGATTGAGACACTTTTGGTGGACCGAGCAAGGCCATCCATCGCTGGGTAGACCCTCACACCGCCCACCTCTAACCACAACTCCTTCTCCCATTCTTCCTGCCCTCTATGATGAACCTCCCCCAACCTGCAATATGTGAGCAATGGTGGGTACTAAATCGTCATGGATGCGATTAAGAAGCAAACTCAGAACCGCGTTGCTGGTGGCTACCAGATCCACCACGGTCAATCAGCCCAGTCTCTGTCTCAGGTTCGTATTCTTTTTTTAGGTTGTGTTTGGCAGAGGGAAATCAATGGGGAGAAAAATGGAATCAAATCCCTTTCTCTTGTTTGTTTAAGGCCACGAACAGAGAAATGTGAAAAAAAAATGTTAATTCTCTTTCCACCCATTTAAGTCTCTATATTTTATGGAGAAATTGTGAGAATTGAAAATTAGAGGGACACGAGAAATGAAAAAAAAAGGCGGAGAAATGAAAAAAAAAAAAGTAGGAATTGATGGAGAAATAGAAATAACATATGATGATGATCCATCAATTCCTATTACACATGGATCTACAGGTACGCCTTCAAGAGAAATATGCGAAATTGAAAATTTGTGTGGACCATTATCTATATTACACATGCTTTTGTAGTGTTATAGAGAAATATGCAAATTTAGCTTATAAAACTTCTGAAGAACAAAGATTGTTATTAATAAAGGACATCCCATACTGGTAGTTACTGCAGATTTGAGGGGTGGAAGTAGATATACACTGGGCACTTATTACTAGGAATCATTGAACATTGCATCACCATCCTTTTTTGTTTATTATTCATTTATATGTTTTTTTTTCTGTGTAATGAAGAATGTAGGGTCTGAAGGTGAGTTTTTTTTGGCTACCAATCCTTAATTATCAAGTTCACCTCCAAGGAGGGCTCCACTAGCTGTTCCTTTTGTGGCCCCATCACCCATTATGTCAGACATAACATCACTTCCCTTTGAGGCAACAGAAGAGGACGAACCAGTTATATCCAACTCAAAATCTTTTAACTCGGGCCCAACTCAGAATTTAACTGTTGATGACATTGATGATCTTCGTGAATCTGCCTATGAAATCCTTTTGGCTGCTACAGGAGCTTCATGGTATCTTTTCTTTCTTATATGTCTTTGCACGAACTTTATTTTGTACACAGACACACACACATAGTTCTAGCATTTCTTTTGGGTTCTCATTTTGCTGTGATTTATTCTGTCAACTATAGATCTGCCAAACTACCTTTTGACTATTATGTAATGATTGTTTAAGCAGGGGACTCATATTTCCATCAAAGGAGAAGAAAAAAGAAAAAGAAATCCAGATTGTTGAAGAATCTTGGAAGGAGTAAGAGTAAACAAGTTACAAATCAATCCCAACAATCGACTGGTTTGACTGGCCTACTGGAGACAATGCGTGTCCAGATGGAGGTACAGACTATATATATATATATATATATATATATATATATATATATATATATTCAAAGAGAAAAGTCTATAGCAACCAATAGAAGTTACCACCATGTTTGCTTTTTGCAAAGTAAACATGCAAGTTAATGGACATATGATTGAGCTTTGAATTTTGAAATGATACAGGCCCATCAGTATGTTTTCCAGCAGCTAGCAGTTGATTTAATAGGAATTACATCAATAAAGGAGGTTAGTAAATTTCTTATTTAGCTTGCAGAAAGGCTAGTTGTTGACCATATGCTTAAAAATGACACATGCGATTGACTTTGACCTTTATGATCTCACACACACACAGGTGTTGGTGAGACTTGTTGGAGGTGATGATCATATGTATCCTAATTATGCAGAAGTTATGCAATGGTTGGCAGACAGCAATCTGTTAAAAATGATCGTGGATAAACTGAATCCATCTGTAAGTAGAGTAGAGTTTCATTTTTGATGTATAAACATATATCTGATCATGAGTCATGACAGACAGCTATTGTTAAATTTATATATATATATATATATATATATATATATATATATAATTTTGTGCATGTGCATGATATGCTTTTAATTTCATATGTTACTGACAGGCTCCTCCCGAAGTACATGCTAATGTAGCCGAAACTTTATGTGCTATAACCCGAACTGCTTCATCTCCACTTGCCTCTAAGCTTTCAAGCTCAAGGTTCATTCACTGCTCAATTACTCCCTCAAATACATTATATTAATATATTGTTTGATATTATTTATATATAAAATCTTTTTTTAGTTACGTTACAAGGATATTTGGTCACGCATTGGAAGACTCACATTCAAAATCAGGACTTGTACACTCATTATCTGTGTGCATATCCTTATTAGATCCTAAAAAATCAGCCCCTTCATCTTTATTCAATTCTTTTCGAAGTCAACACATGTATGAATCACCCGTACAAGTCCACCAGGAGACTGTAGGTGCAATGCTGCCAAAACTTGGTGAGTTTCATCGATCTCTTGTGCATGTGATGGGTATTTACTATTTTTTTTTAATCATGTTGCATATCATGTTGGATATTTCATGGAGGTATAATGTATATAATCCTGTAACCAAATGCAGTAGGATATCTTTCATAAAAGACCTTATTGAACAGATACCACTCAAATTTAGAAAATGTGGTTATAAGAGGTAAAGTGTTAAAAATATTAAAGTTATACATATGGAAGTGAGAATGTTGCAAAATAGACATCTTGTCAATGAACTTGGTAAGATAGATTATGTGCTTGTATAAGACATGGTTTATCATATTCAGACTTCTGGCTTCATATGATTGAACCTCTTGAAATATATACCCTCAACTAATTTATTTTGGTTTATGGTGATCCATAATTTCTCTTTCAAGTATTGTTGATCTCAAACTAAATATAGTAGTCAATTTTTCTTGTATAGTATATGGTTTGTTTGCATGTTGGACATGATTGATGGAGACTGTTAGAAACCATACTGAGCTTAGGTTTGCTCTTACCAGATAGGAGTTCTATTACAGATATTACTATTAGTTATATAAAGTATATGCTACTTCCTTATTTCATGTTATTAATTAGTAGACTGTGGACCTTACAAATTTGTGTTTGATAATAATAATGATTGTTATAAACACGGATTTCTGAGGTGATGGACATTAGAACAAGACAAGGGCTACTCAATGCAATGGCTGGAAAAGTGGGGAAAAGAATGGATGCTCTTTTGATTCCTCTCGAGTTATTATCCTGTGTTTCTCGAACCAAATTTTCTGACAAAAAAGCTTACATAAGGTGGCAAAAGAGACAAGTCAGTCCCTTCTCTCTCTGTGTTGTTTCGTAGCCTTATCGTATTAACATTAAACTTCTAATGTCGTATTTACCAGTGGAGTTAAATGCAAGAAGTGGCAACATTATTGGGTAGATTTAGCAAAGTGCAATGCCTTAAGAAAGAAATGGAAGTAGAATATGATGATGATGCATAACAAACAACTATATTTTATGAATGTATGCAGGAAGTGGAAGAAATACTTGAACTTCTAAAGTCAACGTGGCGTATCTTGTGTTTCTTATGAAGTAAGTATGATTATGATTTCTTCAGTTGATTATTCCTTGAGTTTTATTGTCATGTTAAAGTATGGATTGGAATTATGAAAAGTTGTGCTTGAGAAAGCAAAATTGCTGGTAATAATGTATTTTATTTAATTAAAGTCCTCTTGCTTATTATTTGTCTATTTTAAATTCTTCTGTTGGTTGGTTATTCCTAGCAACTGGTTATGTTTGATAATCTTTAAAATTTTAATCCGACTCACTAGAAACATTTGATTTCATTCCATTGTTTCAAGACATACGTAGAGTTATCGAAGGAGATAAATGAATGAATCTTTCAAGAAATTATCTCAGGTTCCATCTTTTTCTACAAATCACCCAATATTTCTACATATGACGATAATACCCCTATATAAATATAACATATTTATCTTTTTTTTTATAGAGAACAACTTGGTTGGAATATTTTACATGTGCATACCTACAGGAATTGCCCTTGGTTATGTTTATGGTGGATGGGTAAATTTGGCAAGAGAACATGTTGGTTTATGAAATCCTTCATTTATTTTCATGATATTATCCAAACAATTTAATTTCCAATTCCAAAAATTTATTTCTTGTTAACTTATTTACAAAGTTTTCTTCCTCGTTCTCAAGGAATTGGGCCCACACAAGGTTGGAGCACTTATATAGGAAGGTTAATTCATGTAAATTTTAAGTTTTGTTTTATGATTTTCAAGGTTCTGTTCGTTACATTTTTATTTTTTATTTAAATATTGTGTCTGATATGGTGTTTGTTTGGTTTTGGGTTTTGGTTAGGGAAGTTTGAGCTCGGTAAGTTCGAGCAGCATCTATGGTGGCCCGGGCAGCATCTATTTCAATATTGATTGTGTGAAATTCATCTACTAAAGCAAGGTTGGTGTAAGAGTTTATGATGAGAACATTGTTCCAAGACCTTCAGTGAGTTATGATGATGTACCTTAATAGCAACGTAGTATTAGGTTATGTAGTTAGCGATGATTATTTGTATTTGACATTTTAGTGCAATGAATTATCTTTCTTATTTATAGTATTTTATTATTTATTTTGTATGACATTAACTTTTGTGCAATGGATTGTATTTTTTGTATATGGTATTTTATTTTCTATTATGAGACATGAAATGCAAATTTAATTTGAAAATTAGTAAACCTATAAATAATTTTTTTTTAAAAATAAAAAAAAAATTACGATACCAAAAATGTGTGTCATCTTCATTTATGACATGGCCTTTCTTGACAGCGGCTTTAATGATACGCATTGGGTGTCATAAATGCGCGTCGTCTTTAGACGACGCACACAAGCGCGTCGTCTCTCGTTATGACAGGACCTTCCTTGACGCGCATTTGCGCGTCATCTAAGCGTTTTACGACGCGCAATGAGCGTCGTAAAAGGCCTTTTTTCTAGTAGTGCTACTTATCACATCCACTAGAACTACTTTCACATTCTTCATTTTCATCACCTTCTTCCATTTCATCATCTTCATTTTCATATCCTTGACTTTCTTCATCTTCTTCATTGACATCATGACCGTTTGGAACTTGTAGTCGGAAAGGATCAAAAGTAAATTGAAATTGTGGTGGTTAGGCGTTTGGATTTTGAGATAAGAACATTTGATGCATCTGTTCGGTAAATTGTTGACTCATTTGTTGAGTCAACTCTTGAGCAAATGCATTGAAGTTTTGGGGATTGGTTGATGTACTTGGCATATAATATGTTGCTACATTCTTCACTTTTCTTCCAACACCTTTTGTATGACCGTTTCTTTCTCCAAGTGCACGTTCGAGGCATTCTGTCTGGTTAACCAATGAATCATCACCATCAACCTCTTCCACATTTTCCTATACTCTTCCATAATTTTACCCTACAATAAACATTTAGTAGTTATTTTTTCTAAAATTTTGCAGCATAACAACTATAAAAAGAAAAAAACCAACTTGTTCAAAGTATATAAATAATAAGAATAACAATTCCAAAATTTGAATAAATCTACTTGTAATATACACAATCCATTTTAAATAACAATATCAACAATTTACTCTAAATTCCATATGAATAATTTACACAAAATAACATCATACTAAAAGTATGTAAATACCCTTTTACTTACCCAATCGCGTTGCGCCTGTGGGTGACACCATCATTTTCCTTCCTTAAAGTGACTTTTTTTCCATCCATCAATGTGGTTTGCCCTTCCGGTTTCTTTTTTTTACAAAAATCCACAAAAACTATTACTAATATTTCATAGAAAATTTTGACAAAACCCTTAAATAACACTAAAAAAAAATATTACTTCGTTATGTCGCTTTTGGGCATAGGATTCAGCACCATGAGAACTTCCATACACCTGTTTTCCCCTGTTATCTTTATTTTTAACAGAACGGTTTTGATACTTTTCACTCATGAATAACTTTTTAATAACTTTCCTCCATGTTTTTTCATTCATTCTAGGTGGGGGGTGTTTCTTTTCCATTTCCACATCATTGTAGCCTCCAACTCTCATAAAATGCTTTTTCACCTTCGACTTTCGGCGCCTGTAACTTGCTTTGAAGTCCGTGTCAATTCCTTGCAAAATGCCATTCCAGTGAGGCGTGTCACGGAAAGAATCTATATCAAAATAATTCTACAAAAGAAAATGAAAGGGTTATAAAACATCTCTAAAATATAAAAAATTGTAATACTAGTAAAATCATTAAATTGTATACTTACATGCAAGGTGAGATAGATTATTCTTTTATAATCTTCAGGGACATCATCCCAACTAGGATAGTGAAAGGGGACATTCTTTTGAACCTCATTCGAGACCAAGCGTATATAAACTTGATAGTTATCTCCAACGACCTTATATAGTCTCCTCGTGATATCAACCTCCAAGGGAAGTGGCTTCTTCTTGTTAAGTCTAAACCGTTCATACAATTTCAAATTTCTTCCAAAACCTCTTTTTGGTTTTGCTACATTTATAAAAGTAATTAAAAAGTTAGTAAGTTAAAAAGTTAATGAATATAAAGACATAAAACATATTTAATTAGAACAAGTTACTTACATGAATCACAAGCTCTGGGGATCGTATGCGGTTGTCTTGGAGGTTCACCCCCACCGCCTCCACCGTGTCCTCTAGCAACATCTAACGACATTCTGTTGAAGTAAATAATAAACATAATTTAAACAAAACATTATAAACAAGAATTTTAACATGTAACAACAATCTATTAAAGATACAAAAACATTATAATACATTTAATCATAATCATCACTGGAATAATATGCATGTATAGACTCATCATCATTATCCTTATTGTCATCAACAATTTCATCTTCTGAAGGATAGCAATCACTGTGTTCTTCATCATCATCAATGAAATTCTCATCCTCCATGATAGGAGCATCACTTGATTCACCAACTTCACCTAAAGTTGTTTGCATAGGCAAATAGCCTAAATCGGCAACCAAGTTACAATGAAAGGTTGATCGTCCACAATAGGGGCATCACATCTCTCAATAACCACACTTGAGTCGCCAACATCACCTATGTCAACATCCAAGTTATAATCAAATGATTGATTGTCATGCAAGACATCTACATCCATACTTGGATGATCCCACAATTTTCTATGGTGAACGTCTTCTACAACCCTCCAACTATTGGCGTTTCGTGAAGGATCTTTAAGATAAAACACTTGTTTTGCTTGTGTGGCTAAAATGTATTGTTGGCCATCATACCATGAATTACCAACATACCATTCACGAATGATGTCGATAGAGATGATACCATTTTTATTAACTAATCGTCCCCTCCCCATTGTGTTGAACCATTTACCACAAAATAGAACAACTGAATAATCACTTAAATAGTTCAATTGTATGATATCCTCCAGTTGACCATAAAATGGTGTACCATCTTCTCCAAATGAAACAATACCACTATTTTGAGTAGTACGTCGGAGATCACGACTATGTACAACAAATTTAACACCGTTGACTATGCAACCAGTGTAAGAATATGCATTCAACGGACCATGTGTCAAAGCTTTTAATTCGTTGGTACAGTCTGGGGATAATTTTTTTGTAGACAATAAACCTAGAGAAAAATATAAGATTGATACTTTAAATGATAATATATTTTAGATTTATATGTAATATATGTATATAATGTTTTTACCTTATGATTGAACCATGAGGGAAATTTTGTTTTTACATCTTTTTTGGGATATTTAGACTCAGATTCGCTGTAGGTGGGAAAAATGGTTCATATTAGTTTCTCACAATACCTAAATATAAAGTATAAATAGAAAATTACTTACGATATGTAGCCTTTAAGTTCATCACAATTGTTGAGTACAAACCATTGTAATGATTTGTTGGCCTCTTCAGAAAGAGCAATGATTTTCATCTTGGAAATTGGTCGACACTGTGATGAAAACACAGAAAATTGCATCTTTGGAAGGCCGTCATCTGTATTTCTATCGGGGCGATTGAACTTCGTTTATATACCATCAAGATACATGGAACAAAATGTCAATGCTTCATCTGCAACATAACCTTCCGCTATTGAACCTTCAGGTTTGGCTTTGTTTCTGACATAGGATTTTAGCTTTTTCATGTATCTTTCAAAAGGATACATCCATCTCATATATACAGGCCCTCCAAGAATAACTTCTTCTGGTAAATGTAGAACTAGATGAACCATTATGTCGAAAAATGTTGGTGGATATATCAACTCTAGATTGCATAATATCTTTATCACTTCACTATGTGCTTTATACATGTCTTTCACATCTAATGATCGTGCACAATTTTTTTTAAAGAATGTGCAAAGGTCAATGATTGTCTTTGACACATTAGCGGGAAAACAACCTCGGACCCCTATTGGTAGCAATCGTTGCATGAGGATGTGATAATCATGAGACTTTAACCCAGTTATATTTGAATCATTAGAACGTACCTTATTCTTGAAGTTTGATCCAAAACCGTCGGGTAGTCTTACACCTTTAATGAACTGACAAAAACGTTCTCGATCGACTGGTTTGAAAGAGTAATCTGGATGTGGTGGATAATTCTTGTTGTTTTTCTTTTGCAACCATAGATTCTCTCGAATGCCCCATTTTTCCAAATCTTCTCTTGCTTTGTACGTATCTTTTGATTTTTCATTGTTTAATGAAGTACCTAACAAGCTCTCACCAACATTTTTCACCACATGCATAACATCTATATTGTGTTTTAGATCAAGTGAACACCAATAATCAAGCTCGAAGAAGATACTCTTTTTGGTCTAATTTAACTCTGACTCGATTCGCCTTCTTTTAACACCACCCCCATAGCTAGGGTGTTTTCCTGGAATACGAGTGAGGAGACGGTCTAGTTGCTTAATTATTAATGCATTACTCAATCGTCTAGGAGGCTTTCTTGACTCTTTCTTTCCATTAAACAATAAACTATCCCTCCATTTATGCTTGCTATGTAAGAATCGTCTATGACCAACATAAGCTATCTTGCTGGTTATAGAACACGAGGGTGTGTTTTTGTTACAAGTAGCACAAGCTTAATATGTAACATCCCGAAATAGCAAGAGTAAAGTTGAAGGGCTAAAAGTGTAAAATGGGAAAGAGCGACTCGGCGAGTCCATGAGTGGACTTGGCGAGTAGGGTCGCGACTCTAGTCGCGTGTTAAGTGACCAACTCGGCGAGTAGCATGGGTGGACTCGGCGAGTTGGTGCTGAGTGGAGAAAACCCTAAATCCGGAGGTTGAGCCCTATATAAAGAACATTATGTCTTCTCCCCAGCCTCCTTATCATTCCTTGAGTTCCAGAAACCCTAAATTCGTGAAGAAACCCCATTGTTGAGTGAATTGGAGCTTGGAGAAGTGGTTGTTGAAGAAATCTTGAAGGAGAAGAGACTTGGATCAAAGGGCTTTGCAAGGATCCAGATTAATCTTCTCTTGGAGCTTTCTTTTGAGGTATTATTTCATTGTTTGAGCTGCTATTGTCTAGATTCATCATTTTGGGGGGTGTTAGAGATCATATCTTTTGGTGTATTGGAGTTAGAGGTTAGATCTGAGGTTGCTACCTCATATCTGGAATGGAGAAAGGCTTGAATGCATAAAAGTCCCTGTTGATGAGTGTTTGAAGGAGCTATTTTGTCCCAAACCCTAGCCCTAGAGTGTAAAGTGCCTAGATCTCCTTGGATTCACGTAAAGTTTGCCACTTTACGTGATGGATGGCCTTAGGAAGGGTAGATCTATGGTTTGGATCATCTGCATGGCTTGGAAAGCCTCTGTATGGATTCAGACCCGGTGGTACTCGGCGAGTCACATGGGTAGACTCGGCGAGTTGCTTGAAGAGAGGCTGGAACTCGATGAGTTGGAAGAACAACTCAGCGAGTTGGATGAAGATGGCTTGGAACTCGACGAGTTGAAAGAACAACTCGGCGAGTAGGTTGAAGATAGCCTTAGACTCGACGAGTCTATTCTTGGACTCGGCAAGTCTTGTCGAAGAGTCCCAATCTTTTCTGGTTGAGCCGTGAATCGGTGAGTCAAGGGGATGACTCGGTGAGTTATGTGTGAGTGGACTTAGAGTTGTTGAACTCGGCGAGTCTCGGGGTGACTCGGCGAGTTGAGTCGCGGATTGGGGAATTTCTGAGCATGGGGACTCGGCGAGTCATCGGGTTGACTCGGCGAGTAGAGTCAGTCAGGGGTTGACTTTGACCAAGGGTTGACCAGTGGTTTCCAGGGGCATTTTGGTAATTGTTGGATATTGTTTTGAGTTCAGTGCCTTGGTGGTTGTCTAGTGGTGGAGATCGTATCAGTGATCGGAGCAGCTTGGGTTATCTGTTCAGTCGGTAGTTTCGAGGTGAGTTATCCTCACTATATCAACAAGGTCTAAGGCACCAAGGCCGGCCCTTATCGGATTGAGATCCGGGTATTTGTTGTTATGTTATTGCTTTGATATGTTGCATCCTGGTAGCTAGGATGGTATATGTTAGAGACCTGGTTGAGATCGGTATCCTGAGATGTAGGGTGATGCTATGCTAGTGACCGGTTAGGTCGGTATCCTGGTTAGGATGATGATATGTTATGTGATCTGTTTGATCGGATTGTTGACTGTGAATTGTTATATGATTGTATTTTTATGTGTACATGGTTGTTTGGACTGGAGTTGGGTTGAGGCAGGTCCTGCTTTGTGCTGTAGGCCAAGATACCCAGGGCGGACCGGTTGTCCCGAAGGCCCAGCGAGCGGTCCGGATAGGCTATAGGCCTCAAGAGGGCAGACTCGATGTATGTGGATAGATGTATGTGGATAGATTCGGAGAGTGGACCAGGTGGATTGAAGGCCCGGTGCGGGCGGACCAATCACACTGCAGACTCGAGGTTTATGGCTAGACTCAGAGGGCGGACCAGGTGGACTGTTGGCCAGTGCGGCGGACCAGTCACACAGTAGACCCGAAGTGCATGGTTGTTCTGTGATCGGATATGTTATGGCATGTTATGCGTGTATGGTATATGTGGTTGGTATTTTGGGGATATCTCACTAAGCTTTCGGGCTTACAGTTGTGGTTTTATGTTTTTCAGGTTCTTCAGGAGACCATGGCAAGGCGAAGGCGTGATCGTACCGCTCCTCGTGTTTATGTTGTGATGAGATTCTGGGAATACTTAAAATAAATTGTATTGAAAACCTTTTTGTAATAACTTTAATGGAATCGGGTTGTTTTCGAAAATTTTAAATTGGTTGAAATTTTTGGTCGTTACATTATAACCTTGACCACTCCATCCAGACAAACTGCTACCGGCAGGGTAATCATTGATAGTCCACAATAGTGCTGCATGCATTGTGAATACAGTGTTGGTTGATGCATCTCTTATTTGGACTCCATCCCTCCATAACATTTTCAACTCGTCCACCAAAGGCCTTAGGAAAACATCAATGTCCTTCACAGGTGATTTAGGACCAGGAATTAGCAAAGTCAACATGAAAGAAGATTCTTTCATACACAACCATGGTGGTGTATTGTATGTTGTCAATACTACCGGCCACATACTATAAGGCTGATTCATGTTGCTAAATGGATTAAAGCCATCGACGGCCAAACCCAATCGGACATTCCTAGGTTCTTTGGCAAACTCGGGATATCGCTTATCAAATTCCTGCCATGCTTTCCCATCAACCGGATGATACATCTTACCATCATTTGAACGCCCAATGTTATGCGAAATCATATCTTTTGCTGTGAATCTTGAACTATACCTTCGACTAAGCTGGGCAGTCAAAGGAAAATAACATAACACTTTTTGTGGCACTTTCTTCCCCTTTGTGTTTTTGTCAACCCACCTACTCTCCTTACAAACAGGACAATTTTGCATTGACTCGTTCTCTTTCCAAAACAAAGCACAATCATTAACGCAAGCATGGATAGATTGATATCCCAACCCAATCTTTCTCAACTTCTTTTTAGCTTCATAGTGTGAAGTTGGAATCTTATTTTCTTTCGGGAATGCAACTCTTAAAAACTCTAAAAGTTGGTCAAATGAACTGTATGTCCACCTGTTGATAACTTTAATGTGCATCAGTTTTGCTAGGAAGTTTAAGGAAGACATCCAACTGCACCCAAGGTATAACTCAGTATTGGCTTCTTCAAACAATGCATCAAACTCTGGGTCTAAACCAGTTGCTTCTTGGCTTATATTTTCTATATGTGGATCTTCCTCTGCCATAACATCATCTATTACATCAAACATCTCTTCATGTGGATTTTCCTCTACCACAACTCTAGTACTACGATACTTTGAAGCCCAAAGGTTGTCTAAATCCGAAGGAGGATATTCCTCACCATGATGAATCCATATCAGATATGATTCTTCAAATCCACGGTCATGTATGTGGGCATAAACCGTAGTCACAATATGTCGAAACATGTTCACACAATCTATACACGGGCAACATGTTTTGCCTTCATCACCGACATGGTTCTTGGCGATCTCTATGAAGTTGTTAGGCCCTTTTATGAACTCTGGACACCTTCGATTTTGCAACGTAATCCAACTCTTATCAATAGTCATAACTGTTTCATTATTAAAAATTAGAATGTACGCATATTATAGCATTTATCTATTATAGCATTCTACTTTTTCATACATATATTTTTTATTTATAGCATCTTACTTATGTTGTTTTTTCAATTATGGCATTGTACTTCAAATTATAGCATTTTACTTATGTTGCTTTAGTTTTTATAGCATTCTACTTTTATTTCAGAATAAAGAGGGACAAAACTAGAGGATCAAAGGTATTTGTAGCTCGGATGGTTCATGCACATAAAAGGTTCAAGTTGGAATACCTTAGTTCGATCCTCACTATTGTTTCTTAAAATGTTATTTTTAATATTTTGATGATTAGATTTTAGAGCCTTAGGGATGAAAGTGGGTCCAAACTCAGACCGAATCCAAATTATATATGATTTTACTAAAATACCCTTTACAAATTAAAAATTATAGTTAAAAAATTTAGTTACAATTAAAGGAGAATTTCATTAATCAATTTAATACTGAAACCTAAGAGAATGGTATTATAGTAATACCATATGGAATTTTAATTTTAAAACGGTTTTTAATATTAAGTTGATTTAAATCTAGTTGAATAATAAATTTGGATATAAATGTGAGTTTTATACTTTTAAAGGGATATATATGTAATTTTAAATTTTATAAAGAGATAAAAGTAATATTAAAAGTATGTACGGATATAAATGAAATTCACTCTATTATATTATACTTGGTAAGTTACAAATATGGTCTCTGGCTAGAATATCACAAACTAATGGCTAGAAATTCATAAACTAATGACTAGAAGTTCACAAACTAATTGCTAGGTTTGGTCCAAGGGCAAATCATTTTTCCAAGTTTGCAACAAATTAAAACCACTAGGACATATGTTATACAAAATCAAAACTCGGACAAAACCTATGATTAATTGTAAAGTATGGGGACCAAAATTGTTACTCGTTTTGAAAAGGCAGAGAATGACACTAAGCAATAACGAGTTGCTTGGTTGGCAACTTGGCATAATGTTTCTTGAGAAACCAAATTTGTCAAAGTAATTTATATTATGGTCTGGGGTGTAACTTTCAGTTTGAATGGTAAAAAAACATTGGTTTAAGGATTTTGGCAGAATCAGGTGGAAATGGAATTCGATTCCATTCTTCCTTTTTCTATAAAAGACAAAAATACCCTCATTTATATTTAAGTTGGAATGGATAAAAACAAAATTTTGAAATAATAACTAATAAGTAAAAGTTTAAAATTTTCTAAGGATTTTGGCAGAATCAGGTGGAATTGGAATTCGGTTTCATTCTTCCTTTTTCTATAAAAGACAAAAATACCCTCATTTATATTTAAGTTGGAATGGATAAAAGCAAAAACTTGAAATAATAACTAATAAGTAAAAGGTTAAAAATTTATTGATGACCCATCTCAAGTACTGGAAGGAAGTTAAACCTTTTTTCTCAGGTTCTTTAACATTTTTTCTCTCAAAAATTTAGTTAAAAGTAGTGTTTGGTGCAACAAAAAATCAGAGAAGGAATGGAATGTTTCATTCTATTGGAATGACAAAAAGGCGTTTAATTTGTCTTGTCTTAACAATGCTAGCTAATAAAAGACTACAAGTCTTGTTAATAGGAAGAATCCAATCAAAATTTAATTTTAGAGAATTGCTTGTGGAAAAATATAAGATTGACTTCTGAAACTTCTTACTTTTGTCTGTTGTTTTTTGAACAAGTAAAAAAAATCAGAATTTAATGTCTTTGTTAACCATGAGTCTTTTCCTAAGCTGAAATTGTGACCAAGATTGAGATTATATACAACAAATACTAGCATTCTACAAAAGATTTGGGGACAAACAAAGGGGTGGGGCACTAAGGCTGTTACATCCTTGCTTAGAAGATAGAATAATAGAAAACAATAACCTGATTGCTTGCTGTCCAACTCACGATATGCTGATCTCCAACTCCTGTTGTCCAAGTCCCAATTTCAATTGTGTCCCCCAGACAACCTATACACGAATAAGTGTTGGAAATAACCCAGAAAACATATACTTTAATAAGGAGAAAAGGAAGGTTGTTGCATTCTAAAACTTAGACACCGTTCATACCTGTTGAGGAAGTAGAAACCCAAATTCAGAAAACAGGTAGCCCGCTGGAATGAGAGGGAACCACTGACCTGCAATTCAGAAAACGGGATAAATGCAGAGCTGGAGGGAAAACATCATAGTGAAAGGTTGAAGGAGTGGACGAGGGAAACGTTGGGCAATAAGCAATCAAACTTACCTGTCGCCGTATAGGCACCGGCGATTTCGCCTCAGCTCACAGGAGGAACCGTATAGGGACAATAAGGTTGAAGGATTGGGAAAAAGTTTTTAACTCAGCAAAACCCTATAGGGACAATAAGTCGTTCCTATTGTTTCCCATTAAAACGACGTCACCCTGTTTTTTGATATATACACATTAAAAATATTATATATGTTTAAATTAATTTATGCTTGGGACGATATGTCGTCCCTATAGCTTTTTCGGATCCCCACCAATTATTTTCCGTTCTCGCTCAAACTACAGAAACGATTTATCATCGCTTTAGGTTTGGAAGTCAAACAAACTTAGTCAACTCTATAGTGACGACTTGTCGTCCCTATATTATCCTCTATGGTGACGACATTAGTCGTCCCTATAGCTTTCGTCGCTGTAGACTCATATTCTTGTAGTGCTTGTGACTACTATTGGAATGGAACACTTGTACCCGCTGCAGAATGAGCTTTAGGCCCAATGCGTCTCACGTGCCCCTTCGAGCACCTAACACCTTTTTAAATATTGCAATCCAATCAATGGAGTCTGGATCACCACCGGAGCCGGCTATGTGTTAAGTGTGTAAATGTAACATCCTGTTTCAGATTGTCTATGATTTAGGGTTCGTGGGTTGCAACCCGGGCATGAGGAAGCCTTGGGGCTGCAACGAGTTTCTAGAAGCGTAGGGCTTTTCGTCAGTTTTCCGTGGATATGAGGTTCATTGGAAACGAACTTATAACGAAGAAGCTATGATAGTTTGAAGTTTTTGCAAGTTTAGTCCCTTATTCGAGAAAAGTGGCAGCTGAGTACGCGAGGCGTATATGTGTGTACGCTTAGCATACTTATGTGCGTGATTTTGAAGCGGAGTCACCTAGTATGCTGGGCATACTAGGTACAAGGTGGAAACCCTAAATGAGGGATGTGTCTCTATTTAAAGAACATGATGACCTCATTTCTGGCCACCATATCCAGCCTTCAACCCTCTCAAAACCCTAATATCTGTTCCTCTAGTTTGAGTGTCTATTTGTAAGCTTCTAAGTGTTCTTGTGGTATCCTTGAAGTGAAGAAGGAGCATTGAGGAGAATGGAGTTGGAGTCTAGGCCTTGGATATGAGTTTTCTTGTGGTTGGAGCATCATTTGAAGGTATAAAGCTTAGAGCTTTCTCATCCTTTTTTATTTGAGCATATTATGGTTCATTTTAGGGTTTTTGGTCCCAAATCTAGAAGCTTTATGAGTTATTGAACTACAGATCCTAATATATGTCCCTTTGAGTGTTACTAATAGAGTGGATTCATAAAAATGAGGTATTGGATGTTAAAACCACCCCATGCATGAGATATGAACATTTTTAGGAGTAAAGAGTGGGTGTATTTGGGTTTGGGACTTTATCAACCATGCAAAGGCTTAAAGTCATGAACTTTATGGAGTTTGAGCCTTTAGGGAGTCCAGATCTGAGAGTATAGTTATGGTCTTAACAGGTTAAGACCATGACAGTGGGAAAAAGCTAGTATAGACGTACGCTGAGCGTAAATCCAGTACACCCCGTGTACTGGTCAAGTGTCCCCGATGGCCCGATCTGGATCCATGCGTATGCTGAGCCTACAAAGGGAGGTACGCCCCGTGTAACCTTGCTGTGGGCTTTTTGGGCTAAAACTCACATTGGGCCATAAGTGTTGGGCCTATATTTTGGGCTTATTATGCTGGAGATTTTAATCAGAGAAATATTGTGTATGTCGTGGGCCTTTGTGTTAGACTTGCCATTTGGACTTGAGTTTAAGAGTTGGCCCTTGGGGGAGCCCATTTACTATTGTGCCTTGGTGGACCCAATGAGCTTGAGTTAATTGTGGGCCAGGTAGTAAACTATCTATAGACCTAATGAGTGAGGTTTGGTATTAGATCTTAATTGGGTAATTGTGGGTTTTGGTTCAGTGTTAGAGGCTGGTGTGCAGCAACATCATCTTTGGGAGCTCTTCATCATTTGAGGTGAGTCTTGTCACTATACTTACCTTAAGTGGTAATTTTGTGTGACCGGTGAGTCATGTGTGCTTATATTGAGTATTGTTGTATCCCACATTATGTCTTTGTGATTTATACTGTGTATTATTTTGAGCTTACTGAGTTAGGACCAGAGGGTCCACCCGATTTGTGCGACTGGATGCGTGTGCTATTTTAGGGAACTCGCTAAGCTTTGTGCTTACCGTGTTATGTGATATGTGTTTCAGGTACTTTTCAGAATCGTGGAAGGCGTCGTCTTGATTGTACACACGAGATGGAGTTATGTTTGAGGATCCTGGATTTTTATAATGGATGTGTTTTGATAATTTGATACTTTGGGATTTTTGTGAAATGTGTTAATGAGAATTATGTAATTTTAAAATGAAAAATTTGTTTGAAAATTTACGATGTTACAGTAAAGCTACCTGAACAACTAAAACATTATGTATTTCACGAAGATTCTTAATATACTTTATAAATTATTTAAAAAAAAACAATCTACTTCATTTTTAAGTAATAAAAACTTACATATTGGTCTTCAACTAACGAATCAACAAATTCCCCTTGTTTATTCACATGGCCACAGTGAAATGCTTGAAGTCTATTCAAATTCTGTTTAACATTACAAAATATTTTATACTTGAATAAACATTAAAAAATATGTTATAACTTAATAAACATTATTGTAACTTACGTTATTAAAAAAAGCACTACGATAGCCATACTTCCCTCCACGATTCTTTGCTTCTATCGACAATCTTTATTTTCAATGGATCGTATTTTATGCTTATTTGTTAAGAAGTGTCTATAGTATCACTCCAATGTTGGGGATCCATACCATTAGGGGATTGAGCCCTTACTGCCCCCACATCCCCTTCAAAATTAATAAAACGGGTTTTCGCAACATGTTTGCGACCTCTATACCACGTACATATCTGATTGTTCATTGACACCCAATAAAATGGAGCTTGTTGAACATTTTAAATTGCTCCAAAATCAAACCATATATACAAAAATAAATAAATAAATAAACTAAAAATAAATCAAAATTAAACATATTAAATATAAATTTATAAATAATTTACCGAAAGATGGCAACCCTTTCGGCTTCAAAAACTTCTTTCCATGTGACCTTACCGAAAGCGATGTCGCGCCACATATATCTCCCAACCTCCCGAATGAAGCATTTGTACACTTCCCCAATCGGCATGTGAGTATTTCTGTCGAATACTATCTTCGGAGGCCGTTTGTCGTTAGCTGCAAATAACTTGTACATTTTTCTATTTACTAACATGCCTCTTCGTTTTGGTGGTACGGCTGCATAAAAAATATTAATCAAGATAACTTTTTATATACATACAATATGAAATACAATGAATTAGAATAAATCATAGTTATCATCGATCTGCTGATCACCAAAACCTCCATGGAACGGATGTGGTGGTTCGTCACCACCGTCACCTCCATGGCCAATCATAGCAGCCATGATATGGAGCAATGCAATAAAAAAAATGACATCCTGAAAAATTATAACACAATATGAATATGTATACATACAATATGATAGGATTACAACAAATACAAACCTTGTTTTATCATAATCGGAATCCTCCTCATCATAATTAGAAGAAGCATTACTAAGAACGACATTAGTTGAATCATTATCGAAATTTTCAATGGAATCATGGTCGACATCGTTCATCAGTAGATCCAAAATTCTTTTGTGGTTAACATTTTTGACAACCCACCATTGGTCGTCATTTTCATCACTCAGAGAAGGTTCTTGAATGTAAAATACTTGCTTGGTCTGCATAGCAAATATGAGTTGATCTTCACTGTTCAATTCGCATTGTGGGTCGATACTGGTGAAATTTTGTATCAAATTTAACTCTTGCAGTATCGAACCACTTGCAACGAAAAAGTGCGACGAAATAATTATAAGGATGATGTAGCTCGATAATTTTGTTGGATTAGTGTCTAAGTCCATAACTATTTTGGTATGTACTTGACCCGATGGTGCATGGTCCTTTTGGGTTGCCTTCACCAAAGCAACTTGATTGGAGAAATAAATAGAAAGAGAGGATAATATGATTTATTAATATGTTATAAGAATAATATATTAAAGGAGAAATCATATTTGTTTAATTAATATTGGTCAATAATTAATTGAGAATTAATTTTGTGATCAAGTGTAATTAATTAAACTTGAGGGGCTGAATTGTAATTATGTGATAGTTACAAAATAAGGTAAGAATTATCTTATAAGTATGGTGAACGAATTTAAGGTTGGAAAGCCTTAGAATTCGAGTATGATAAGGATTCAAGGATTATCTTATTGGTTGCTTAATGGATAATCAACTAGATAAGGATAATGACTGAAACCCTATCTCTACACCTATATAAACACCCCTAGGGTTAGGAATTCGGGTATCCCTTCCCAAGAAGTCCCAAATACGAATTCTAACCTCCCTCCTCTCTCCTTATACCTTCTCCACTTGCTTATGGTGTTTGTAAGCCATTAGAGGAGTGACACTTGTGACTCTCTGCTTTCCAAGGTCAATTCAAGGAGGAATTGGATTGTTATTGCTACATAACAATCAAGGTATGTTCTTAAACCTATTTACATGTGAATTCTGATTTCCATATGCTAGTATTAGGGTTCAAGTCTTGGATTCAAAGTATGTACAATAGAGAAACCTAGATCCAAGCTTTAGGGTTTGTATGAGCACATAGGATGTCTTATGACCAAAACCCATCAGTGGTATCAGAGCCTTGATTGGTTTCTATTGTATTGATGCTTGTTGTAACTGAAAAAATTCGATTTTTTGCATTCTGGAGGCTGGACTCGCCGAGTCCATGGCTGAACTCGCCGAGTCCAAGGTGACTCGACGAGTCCAAGGTTGACTCGACGAGTCAACTCGTCAGAAGGAGGGTACTTCGGGATTTCTTGCTGTTTTTGCTTATGGATAGTTACCTTATCATGTTAGATCAATATTAATCCGATTATATGATATATTTGACTATAATTTTAATCTAATTGAAGATATTTATCAATTAATAGGATAATTGTTTCCTTATAAGATAATTGATTAATTATTTTAAGTAAATTGATAAATTATTTTGCAAGAAATCATCAAATATGGATAATTATGTGATTAAATGTTAATTTGAATTATTTGTTATTTGATCCTTGTTGTTGTGAAAAGTTTCATATTTGGCCCTTTAGGTTTTATAGTTTAAATTTGAACCCTAAAAGTTTTGTTGTTTTGAAATTTAAATAGTTGAAACCCTAATGTTTTGAAAAAGGTTTCAAAACTTGCCCTCAAGTTTTGGAATTTAAATTTTGATTAAATGGTTTAATTTTGATGTATATTTAAATTCTAAACCCTTATGGTTTGAAATGTTTCAAAACTTGCCCTCAAGTTTTGGAATTTAAAAGTTGATTAAAAGTTTAATTAGGAATGTTAAATTCTAAAACATCTAAGTAATTTTGAAAAGGTTCAGGTTAACCATTAATTAATTAAGGTGTATAATTAAAAGAGATTTAATAAATCCATTAAAGTTTAGGTTAACCATTTAATAGAATTAAAAGTGTAATTGTTAAAGTTAACCACATAGTATTTTAAAAGTTATAAAATACACCCTATACTATATATAACATTAAAAGTCTAACATTATATATATGTATAACTAAAAGTCAGTCTTACCGTTAGTAGGCCTCATTCACGAAGCTGGTCTATAAGGGGTGTTTAAGGAAATTGCCTATAAAATGGCGATTGAATGGGTATCCACTCTTACCCACCGCACTCTTGACTAGTGGAGGGTCGTTAGCCGAACGGGTAGGATAGGACGAAACCTTCCATTATAAGTATAATGAATTATCAAGTAACTAAATGTTTTATAAAATTCCCAATCTTAGTTACTTAGGCAAAAGTGAATTGATGCAATTCCATGAAATTACACTTTGTGCCCTTGCGAAGACGTTAGTGGAGCGTGTGTGGTTAACCGGCACACTAAATGGGTCTAAGCAAAGGTAGCAAAGGGTGACTCAATGTTTGTCATAGTTCGGTGGAGCGTGTGTGGTTTACCGGCACATCGAATAGGCGACTGTAACATGTGAGGGCACCATGTAGTTTGCATGGTTATTCACACCCGCTTTGTGATCCTCGGCATCCCAGTCACAAACAAGAGGGGCATATCGAGATTTAAACATGCCATTGAAAGTTCAATGAATCTCAAAGGATCTAGGAGTTTTCATAGATTTAAAACTTAAATTCTTTTTCGTTTTTCATGGTGGAAATTAGTGAATCGTCATTCACTTACCTTCAAATGTTCTGCAATTTGGGTTACGGCATCCCTCTCCCGAGTTGTAGAATATTGTGTTGGGTCCTAGCCTTAGTATCTCATTTGGGTGATTTACTAAGGACTCAATCAATCAACTAACTTGATTTCGTTTTCTCCCGTTTTGTAGATGTCAAAGTTTGACAACTATGGTCTTCCCAAATCCCGTGGAACAAGCATTCCACATGAAGATGGTATTCCACGATTCAATCGAGGAAAAAGAAATCATGCTTCACTTCCTCTTCCTCCTCCTATAATTCTCCCCAACCCACAAGATCGAAGAATTGAAAGGTTCAATATCACTAAAGCCCTATTGGAAATGAAACATGAAGATGGTAAACCCGTGTGTGCCCACGTTCTAGGAATGAAATCACACATTGATAGGTTGAAAATGTTGGGTGTGTCATTCCCGAATGAGTTGGCTGTGAATTGGGTTTTGCAGTCACTTCCAGAATCATATAATGAGTTCAAAAGAAAGTATTATATGATGAATCATGATGACAACCTCATTGACCTAACTTACATGCTCATTGCTACTGAATCAGAAATGATTTGGCGAAGCAATGGAGCGTATTTGTTGGGAGAGTCAACCGACCATACTTCCGAGGACGTTCTAGGAGAACCGACCTGCGTTTGCTGCCAAAAGAAAGGGCGTTGGATACAAGTCTGCCCAAAAAGCCTGAAGAGTCCAGAAGCTGGGAGAGTCAAAGAGTGTGGCTGCGCTTCAGGTAAAATCCACTATCTAACTCCATTAAGTTCCTATTCATTAATTCTTAATACATAATGTAATAATATTGCATTTGAATGTTTTACAGGATCGGTGAAAAGAAAGGAAGCTTTGTGAAAGAGAAAGATGAATCTAATCACAAGGAATGGATCTTGATCGCATGGACTTGAAGATTAGATTTTGATCTTAGATAGTTATGATAGAGTTGTTAGAAAATTTTCTTTTGAAATACATAGTTTTCAATGGATTTTGCATTGTAAGGACATATGTTTTCCGCTGCTTTTATAAATAAAATAAATTTTGTTTGACATATTTATTTATTTCCTTGCAATGAAATCGTTATGAAAATTGGTGTTTGCATATTTCTACAACAAATGGATATGATTCTTATTTATGGTGTTTATGGAAAAGTCAAGAATTTACCAAATAGAGAGAGTTTTCTCATCGCCCAAGTTTCAATTGGACAGAAATTTGGAATCATGCAACTTGGTTGCACGATGAATGAGAAATTTCATATTTAGAAATTAGACCAATTCGTTGACAAAGTGTCAAGTGAAGGACTAAAAGATCGAGTACACAAAGTTGCGTGTTGATCAAGACCACCATAAGAGTAACAAAGACATTCGTCATGATTTACTAAAGGATTAGTAAATATGATTATACTTACAAGATTAAGTGTAATTCTGAATTGATTAAAGGGTTTAGATCAATAGCAGAACGAATAAGAAGAATCAAGTAGGCAGAAAGATAAAAGTTTCTCCATTCTAAGAAGATGGGAGAGTACCTTTTATGCTTTATGATAGGTCTTAATGATTAAGAACCATATCTCAATTGATCCTCTAAGTGAGTCTTAGTACAATTGTATGTCTAAGAAGAGGAATCAAGAATTGAAGAAATGGTTAAATCAAGAAGTCAATCATACTTCGTTCCAATGATAAATCTTAAAGTTAAGATTGTGACAATGAGTGATAAGTATTAAGAAGGTTTGTAACTTTCATTAAATGTGGTAAGATTGTGATGTCTTGAATAAGACAAAGACCAACTTGGACCAATTTATGAAGTGTTTTGATAAAAGCTACACTAACTCTTGAATATTTGTTTGTCAAGAAATGTTTTGACAAGAGAATCGTATATGTCAAGGAGTCAGTGGGAGTCTTAATGGTCTTGAAAGGTTTCAAGAACAAATCAAATAAACCTTACCAATCATCACTAGCACACGAGTTGAGGTTGACAACCTATCGTATTGACATTATTTTGATTATGTGCTGTTCCAATTGAGTTAATTATGCATATGAGTTCTATGAGTTCTCATCTTGAATGCATAAAAGGCAAGGCACCTTAATCAATGAAAGGTACATTGATAAGAAAGGGTGAGATGCTTAACTACTTGGAAGACGTGGTGGGCAGCTGTGCTACCATGAGGCAAGAAATCAAGATTAAGAAAGTTCGATCCATATGAGTTTGAATTTGTCGTAAACGTTGGTTTTGACAAATTCACATGGATAGGAACGTTTATACACTATTTAAATCTAAGTGTCATAAGATTTCCTCCTTCATGAAAATGATTGTGAGAAAATGCTTTCACTAAGAAAGATTTTAAGAAGATAGTGATTGTAAAATTGCATTCTCGAATTCAATTATGGTTACGGCATCCCTTTCCATAATTTGAATTGTGAGGTTTGGCAATTAGTCTTAATTGTTTAGACACACATATGAACTATCGAAGGCAAAGGTGTATAGAGAATCCTTGATAAAATATTATCAAAGCACTAAGTATTAGAAACATGAACTTAAGAAATTCAATAAGTATTGTCTTTCTGGAAGTTAAGACGTTTAAGAATACATGTCGAAGCTAGTGGGAGCATAAGTGTTATGTGTTATAATAATCATCAAGATAGTGGGAGCATAAATGTTATGATTGTATGATTATTAAGGAAAGTATTGCAAGGTTAGCAATATTAATTATAGAAAACAAGAGTCATACTTTGCAAAGTTGTAAGAGTTGAAAGGTTGTTTTGCTATAATTAAGGGAGAGAATATTATGCTTCATTTCAAATCTAAAGGATTAGGTTGAGAAATGTTAATAAATTTAGTCAAAGGTAAATAGTGTGTTCTTAAAATTTCGATTATGATTA
Source organism: Lactuca sativa (assembly GCF_002870075.4). Lineage (NCBI taxonomy): Eukaryota > Viridiplantae > Streptophyta > Magnoliopsida > Asterales > Asteraceae > Lactuca > Lactuca sativa. The sequence goes on along the minus strand of NC_056627.2, from coordinate 302,003,057 downwards.
CGGCATCCCTCTTCACAATTCGAATTTTGAGAACATAGCAAATAAAACATTATGCGTCGTGTCCCATACGCTTCGGGTATAGGATCGATTGCAAATGCTTTAATGTTTGACCATTCTAAAATTTTCCAAAATGTCTAGCGCATTTAGAGGGAAAAGGGACTAGAATCGGTTTTGACTAAAACAATTAAACAACTATCAAAGGACAATCCAAAGTTCAACGAGGATTGGTCGCTTGTGAGTAGTTGGAAGTATAGTATTGGAAAATATGGAAATGTTGGATGGACCATATCGACATCATTATGAATAGATAAGATTCTATTAAGAATGAGTTGTCATATGGAACATATGGAAGTGTGTCCATATTGGGAATTGAATATTGAGAAATCTATGACTAGATTAGAAACTTCTATGCAAAAGGATGTTCAAAGAATGTACTTTGAGTAAGAGACATCACGTCTATGGAATTGTCTTGTAACAATCTCCGATAGAAGACTTTGTAATATCATTGGCAATAGTCTTTGTGACTTTGGTGCAGTGACATTACGAAAGGATAGTTGCATAGAATGTTAGAATCTAGCATATTCTATAAGTAGCAAGAATTTGATATTCTTTGACTTATGAAAAATGGATTTGGAGTTGTGAAATGAGAAGGATTGAAAATGTGTTCAATGTGATCTATTTCACAAAGTATGAACCATAGGTAAACATTGTGTGCATGCTAGGAGCATGGGACAAGTGTTGTAATTCAAGTAAGAAGTTGATTACCCGAAACGACAAATAATGAGTAATCAATATGGTGATAAATAAAAGGCGTTTTATTTATACTCAAAGGTTTGAGGCCATATGGGATTAGTATTATTCTTGTGTTTCACATTTGCATGTTTTGACTTCCAGAATAATTGAGTTTATTAAGAATAATCGAATTATTCAAACGGGCCACAGTCGTTCATATGTTGGAAGTAGATATGAATGAAGACTGTCGTGAATTGGTGTGTGGATTGTCTAAAAGAGTATTAGACATAAGCAAGAGTTTGCTGCAACGTTCATGAGTGCTTATGAATGAGATTGGAGCATTGGATTAGACCCACGCTCACTTGGATCACTCCATGGATTGTATCACGAGTGATTGGTGAGACGATAACATCTTATATTCTTGAAACCGAGATGTGTGAGTTGTATCTTGCGAATCGGTTGCACATTGATAATATGTAAACGCACCAGTAACTTGGTGTTATAAAACATATTGTTGTGTGTGATTCGGTGCGTGAGTGCAAGCGAGCATTGTATCAAAGTTTATCCGTTCCTTTTATTCAAAGTAGGATAAAAGCGATATCTTTGGGCCCCTCGATGGTTTAGTGATGACAAACGTAAATGCTCGGCCGGGCTAGGGCTAATTTGATTTGTTCAATTAGTCAGTCGTCATAAATCGGGAATCGAGACATAGTACAAAGAGAATGATTTGAAATCATATCTCATATGATATCTAGAATGGAGGAATATATGATCCCTTATCTAAGGACACGCGTATCTGATAGGATCAGAGTTGACAGCGGCTTTGGAAAGCTACGATTGCAGATCAGGATCCGAAGTCATACGCAGAATAGTTATTAGACTTATCCAAGTGGGAGACTGTTGGATTAGTGTCTAAGTCCATAACTATTTTGGTATGTACTTGACCCGATGGTGCATGGTCCTTTTGGGTTGCCTTCACCAAAGCAACTTGATTGGAGAAATAAATAGAAAGAGAGGATAATATGATTTATTAATATGTTATAAGAATAATATATTAAAGGAGAAATCATATTTGTTTAATTAATATTGGTCAATAATTAATTGAGAATTAATTTTCTGATCAAGTGTAATTAATTAAACTTGAGGGGCTGAATTGTAATTATGTGATAGTTACAAAATAAGGTAAGAATTATCTTATAAGTATGGTGAACGAATTTAAGGTTGGAAAGCCTTAGAATTCGAGTATGATAAGGATTCAAGGATTATCTTATTGGTTGCTTAATGGATAATCAACTAGATAAGGATAATGACTGAAACCCTATCTCTACACCTATATAAACACCCCTAGGGTTAGGAATTCGGGTATCCCTTCCCAAGAAGTCCCAAATACGAATTCTAACCTCCCTCCTCTCTCCTTATACCTTCTCCACTTGCTTATGGTGTTTGTAAGCCATTAGAGGAGTGACACTTGTGACTCTCTGCTTTCCAAGGTCAATTCAAGGAGGAATTGGATTGTTATTGCTACATAACAATCAAGGTATGTTCTTAAACCTATTTACATGTGAATTCTGATTTCCATATGCTAGTATTAGGGTTCAAGTCTTGGATTCAAAGTATGTACAATAGAGAAACCTAGATCCAAGCTTTAGGGTTTGTATGAGCACATAGGATGTCTTATGACCAAAACCCATCAAATTTGTGCTAGCTGACCATAATATTTCTTCTTATTCTCTCCCACAGTTAGAACCCCCGAGTTTTGTGTTGATCGTTGGGTGTCACACATAAGTACTATAAACCTAACACTGTTCACTATGTAGGCGGTGTAACTAAAGTCATTCACATGCGCACCAATCGAGAGCTGATAATTCCTTGTTAAACTCTGGAGATTTTTGTTTTTGCATATCATAGACCTTGTGAAGGAACCATTTAGGGAATTCGGTTTTTCATCACTTTCATGATGTAATAATTTGAATTCACTACATTGATGGAAAAAATATATAGATTTAGTAAAAAAAAAAAAGGAGAAACTGAAAACAAACAATGAACTAAAAGATAAGAACAGTTACACAATATACTTTCTGACTTCGTCACAATTATCAAACACAAACCATTGTAGATGTTTTCTCTCCTTTAGACTGAGATTTTTCATTTTCTTTGCGCTAGCCGGTCGACACTTAGACTGAAACACCAATAAATTTATTTCTTCTATGACAACATCTTTGTTTCTTTCGAGGCGATTGAATCGAGTCTCGACATCTTCAAGGTACATCTAACAAAGTTATGATAATGTCTCTTCGATGACATAACCCTCAATTATAGAACCTTCCGGCCTCGCCTTGTTTTTGACATAGTTTTTTAATTTTTTTCATATACCTTTCTAAGGGATACATCCATCTCATGCATATCGGGCCTCCGCAAATAGCTTCATTAGGTAAATGCAAAACTAAATGAACCATAATGTCAAAAAACACAAGAGGATAGATCACTTCTAATTTGCATAATATTTTAATAATGCCTGCTTTCGCTTCTTTCATATCCTTCACCGATAGTGTTCTCGAGCAAAGTTGCTTAAAAAACATATATAGCTTTATTATTGGTGTATAAATACCTATGGAAAAAAGCCCCGTAACTCCAATGGGTATCAAAAATTGCATAAGAATGTGATAATCATGAGATTTCAGTCTAATAATGTTAGTATTGTTTTCATTCACTTTCTTACTGATGTTAGATTCAAACCCATATGACAGTTTCATATCTCTTGTAAACTTACAAAAATGAATGTGATCAGTTTTCGTGAACAAGTAACGTGGATGGGGTTTAAGGAACTTGTTGCCACTATTTTTCAACCATTGACTTTTTCGAATGTTTAGTTTTGTCAAGTTTGCCCGAGCATTTGATTTGCCTTTAGACTTATCATTCATCAGAGAAGTACCCAAAAGACTCTCACATACATTTTTCCAATATGTATAAGATCGAAGTTGTGCTTTAGCACCAGAGAAGACCAATACTTAAGTTCAAATAATATGCTCTTTTTAGACCAACTTAACTCAAAATCCTCACGATATCTCATAATACCAACTAGTTGAACAACTACTTTACCCGATGGATGAAACAATATATGAGCTTGTTGCGCTTGTATTTCTTCCTCACTAAACTGTCTTGGACGGTCTCTTGTCTTGTTTTGGTCGTTATAGTCCAAACTTTCTCTCCATGGACGTTCAACATCTAAGAAATGGTGATGACCAACATATACCTCTCTATTTGATACTCGGTATGAGGGAGAGTCTTTATTGCAAGTCGGACAAGCTCCATACCCTTGTCTGCTCCAACCGGATAAACTACTATGAGATGGAAAGTCGTTTATTGTCCATAACAACATTGCTTTCATATTGAAGAATGTACTTGTCGTTGCGTCTTTAATACGTACGCCAAAACTCCACAACTGCTTCAACTGATCCACCAACAGCCTAAGGAAAACATCCTAGTGCTTCACGGGTGCTTTGGGGTCGGGAATCAAAAAGGTCAACATGAAGGAGGACTCTTTCATGCATAGCCATGGTGGAATATTGTAAGTGGTGAGTATGATCGGCCACATGTTATGAGGATTACACATGTTACCAAACGGATAAAACCATCAACAGCAATCCCTAAGCATACGTTTTGGGGTTCCCTCGAGAAGTGATGATACTTCATATCAATTTTTTTCCATGAAGTACTATCAATGGGATGAAGCATCGTATGATCTTTGGATCATCCAGTATTGTGCCAAATCATATCTTTAGTTGTGTGTCTAGAACAGTACAAACATTATAATCTGGGGGTCACGGGAAAGTATCGTAACACCTTATGAACCACCTTCTTACCCTTTGTATTTCCATCAACCCACCGACTCTCATTACAAAATGGACACTTTTGCAACAACTTGTGTTCTTTCTAGAAAAGAAAGTACTCATTTTACATATGTGTATCGACTCATAACCCAATGCAATTAGGGTAAGGATCCAAGGCCTATAAATACGGTGCTTAGGATGCTATTAACTTTGCTTATATGGCTTGAATTTTTGCCTCTTTCTTTCTCCTTTCCTAGGGAATGAAATTCTTAACCCTCATTAGGGTTTGTAGAATTTTGATCCCTTCACCTAGTTATTTTAATTCTCTTTTTGGGGCCATTAGGTGTGATACCATTAGAGGGATTCTATTTTGGGTCCTCTCATCAAAGCAGCCTTGTGGAGGACAAGATTTCAAGCATTGAGATCAATGGCTATATAATAGGTATGTTATTATTCGTTCTTTATGTTTTATGTTTCAATAGAGTAGTAGTAATTAGCATGAAACTTAGATCATTAGGGTACATAAACACATACAATTATTGTTATGTTTTCGCTAAGCATGATCGTGTGTTTAGATGCAGAGAAAACCTAACACTTACTTGAAGAAGTCAAAGATAAAATACTAAAAGTAAGCATCAACAACTTTATTACAACAAAAAATAGAAAACCTAACTGGCAATCAGCAAACATAACAGTTATTTCACCTTTATTACGCACCTTGAGTGTCTTAAATCTAGGATATCCACAACGAAAACTCATACATGTCATCATCATCAACTGTAAATATGAAAATCTTATTATGATAATGAAAACATAGATTTAAAGCAAATTATTTTGTTTAATTTGTTGGTGAAATATCTACATATGTAACATTCTCCTTTTTAACTTCGTTGGCGGCCTACCACATGTGCACAAGCCATGGATACAGACGGTTGTTGTATAGAAAATGTAACTTCTACAACAATAGAGGAAATTGAAAAAAAAATGATTTTCGATTTGAAACGAAAAATAATGGCTTGTATATATATATATATATATATATATATATATATATATATATATATATATATATATATATATATATATATATATATATGAAAAACTTAATGCCAAAATTGAAAACTTAATGTCTTTTTTGAGGCTTTTTTTTAGTTTGACAGGTTAGCGCTACATATAACCAAATAGTGTCATGTAAATATCACATACTGTGTCAGTAGTGAAAACCGAGTGATCGGTTAAATGATCAACATCACAACAAATCATAAACGTAGTGTTAAAATTGCAACAAAACAGACGGATATAGTCAAAATTTAAAAAAATAATGACTTTTGTGCAATTTAACATATATTTTATTTAAAGTAGAGGTTAATTAACTACTGGTACCACTAAAATTTGATATATTTCATACCGAGATAGATATGCAAATTTAAGAGTTCACGATCCGTTTATTGATGTAAGCACGACGATACTTGTGTCTATGGCTTTGTACGTGTTCAACCAAGTTTCTTCAAGCATTTAAAGTGAATGAGGTGCTGAAAATAGCCAAGTAGTAGCCCAAACGGTTCGCAATACATGACCTTGAAACATTTAGAAAATCTTCAAAATTTTATAGTGGATATACGACAGATGGAAGGATTAATAATTTGAAAAGAATTAGTTAGTGGGCAAAGTTGTTGGTCACAAAAAACATGCACACAATATATCTAATGGTATACCATCTACTAATACGTACAACCGTGCAATAAAAGGAGTGATCAGTATCTGAATGATTTTCTAATTTGTGTTGGATAGTATCCACAACAATGCAAGAAAACGTTATTCAAAAAGAAAAAGTATACAAAATGGTAGTGTAAATCAAGTCGAATAAATACACGACATCTGCCGTTCAAAAACTAAATGACACGTGTTCAGTTGATACTTCGGGAAGGGCATTGATTGTCATATCTAAACTTCTGCGGGGCATATCTAAACTTACAGTTCATCTGATAGAAAGAATAATGTGGTGACTATTAATGGGAGATTGTCATATTATGCATCTTATTATACAATGGGGGGAGGGCCGGGGCGGAGAAGGAGTGATGATGTTGTAATATTGTCACGAGCCTGCAACGGCATTGATTGACTTTTGGAAATACTATGATGGGGATCATGGAAATTCATATTCCCATGCAAAATTCTATCACCAAATATCTTACTTTCCTTATATATATATATATATATATATATATATATATATATACACACACTACAAGAAACTAGAGTATTACCGACGACAAGCGTCGTCGCTAAAAGTGGGACTTGTCGCCGCTAATAGTATTAGCGGCGACGTGTCGTCGCTAAAACGTCGACGCTGATGTTTCGTCGCTATTGATCGAGTTGTCGCCGCTAATATTTGTCTGTCATCGCTAAAGACCTGTCGCAGCTAATACTTGTCTGTCGCCGCTAAAGACCTGTCGCCGGTAATAACCGACTGTCGCCACTAAAGGCGTCGGCGGTATTGGTGTTTTTCTTATATATATATATATATATATATATATATATATATATATATATATATATATATATATATATATATATATATATATATATTTCACAATAAAATTGAAAAAAAACTGGTATGATATTAATTAATCTAATGCTACATCATTCAATTCCAAAATATTAATACAGTATCCGTTTAAAATACTCGTCCGATTTAACATATAACAAAATAATAAAAATACTAGTCTAAAATACTTGCACAGATAAAACATAAAAAAATCCTACAACTATCTACTCGTCATCATCGCTCTCCTCGTTTCCTTCGGTTTCATTTCGTTGTGGCAACGAACGAAACCAATCTTCAAGCGCAGCACTACATGCCGGATCTTTTAACATTGTTTGAAGCATTTCCAACTACAAATAAAATAACATAGTCTTATAAGTTAAACTTGCATTATAACATTCTATATACAAAATATACATTCCATATATCAAACTATAACCAAACTAACAATTACCAAGCTATAAAATACCAATATATCAAACTATAACAAAACTAACAATTACCAATATATAAACTACTATCAAACTAATAATTACCAAAATTTGAAACTATTACTAAACCCACAATTACCAACATTTTAAACAATTACCAAATTTAAATAGTCTTGTCACCTGTGATTGTGGTGGTGGTTGTGTTAGTGGTTGTTCCTGATCGTACATCGACACAACCGTAGAAGGTTTACGTCCGATGCCTCTGATATGGCCACGTCGAACACCCAATATTTTTTCAAAACAATTTTGTGTATCCTTCGGTGTTAGACCGCTGGCTTCAGAAGAAGCTTGAGTTTGTTGACTGATCTCAAAGAGTAAAGCATTCAGTATTTTCAAAAAATAAAAAATATAATAAAAATTAGATTACTAACTACCCCTTGACGATATAAGCACTTATATGAAAATACAAATTAACCACTTACGTATTGTTGCTCAACTGTAGGACTACTAAACACCCCTTGGCGATCAGTATTGGCCTTACGAAATGCTTCAATTCGAGCAATGTCCTATTTAACATTAAAAATTAGATTAATTATAATTTAAATAAACAATTAAACATATCATAGTTTACTTCTTTGAAACATGCATTGCTATATGAGCACGATCCCCCTCTGTTTACAACTTGTTGTTGTGCACGGACTCCTTTGTTTGACGCCGAACGCTTTAGAAATTCAGGAGTTTGAAAATGCTCAACTGCTTGCGCCCAATTTTCACGTGACATACCATCGGGGGGGGGGGGGGGGGGGGGGGGGGGTTGGCTAATGCCCTTGGGATATCTGTAAGCCCCCCGACATTCTCAAAATAAGTATGCGCTTTATTTTTCCGGCCTCTATAAATTCTTTGCAAAGTCGCATCAATGCTCTGCAACAACTGAGCACGCTCGGGATCCAAGTTAACCTTATCTAAATCAAACTTATTCTACAAATACAAAAAAATTTAGTTAGTTAAATACCAATTAGAACTAAATTTAAAATATTGTCCAAGTTACCTTTAAATGAACCACTGTGGCATTCCTTAAAGCGGGGGAAACATTGTCCCAACCAGATACGTTCAAAGGGATGTTCATCCATATATACTTCTCAATCTCACGGGTAAACCAATTACCATGGTTCCCGACAAGGGAATATGTCAGCTCCCTATCGAAATCCAAATCTACAGGCTTTCCCTTGTTTGCCCGTATTATCTTTGATAGTTGAATGTTTTTGGCTAGGCCTCTTCTTTTCTTAGGGAGCTCGGCTGAAAAATATAATTAAAAATATTAGTCAAGATAGCTTATAATAAATGGATAAAAATATCTAATAACTATATCATAATAAGACTTACCATCTTGTTCGTGTTGACCACGACCAAAGCCTCTGGGAGGTGGTGGATCCCCGGCTCCGTCACCTCCATGTCCTAAGCCCATAACATCCGCCATCATGTAGAAGAGTATCGCCCAACTAAACCCCATATATAGCCTGCAGAATTACAATATGAATAGAATTTACAGATATTACATATACAAAAATCATACGGTTTCTATTATAACATTGTAGTTTCCAAATTGCATACAAATACATACACAATATAACATCATACTTTTTTTTCCATTATTGCATCCTACTTTTTTGTTCAATTTTTTCCATGCACAAATTCATTATACCAAAATATACTTCTAAATAGAAAATCATACAAATTCATCTAAATACATTTCCATGCACAAATTAAAATTACTACAAAAACTATAACTTATTAATTAAGAACTTTATCACTCATCATATGTATACCAAACTATTAAAACTAAATATCACATAATCATACATATATACAATAGATTCAATTCCATTTTTTCACTTTATTTTAGACATACAATACAATTTTCATATTCCAATTAATTTCATACAATTAAACAATACATCCAATTTCATACAATACATCAAATTCAAATTCCATTTTCAAATAATTAAGCAATACATCTAATTTCATACAATCCTACCATTTTAGACATCCAATACCAATTTCATTAAAAAATATACACCTAAATACAAAATCACACAAACCATGTGTAATTCCATTTTCATGCCAATACACCACAATGAGCATAAACACAAATCAATTATACAATAGGCTGCATAAAATATGATAAAACATACATAATCACTCAAAAAATATCAATTTACAGCAAAAAAAAAGACTTGGTCGACACTAAAAATCACTAACCAAAAAAATCTTAGAAAACATAGAAATCAATGATACAATCAGGTTTGAATGGTAAAACTAACATCAAAACATAAGAAGAACAGAAATTAGGGAAAGAAATTCGACCTTAGATTGCTCAATTTCACTTAAATGTTGCTGTGGACGGAATTGCCCTCAATAAAGGTTGGTCACCGGTAATGAAGGTGGGTCGCCGGTAAATAAGAAAGTGTCGCCGGTAAATTGGCTCCCGATGGTCGAAATCGTAAGGTGCAGATGGTGAAGGCATAACCGGTTTGAGAGATACAACGATAGAAGGGAAGAAGGCTCGACTAGGGGGTTATCTGTCGCAACTCAATAGCGGCGACGGGCAATAGCGGCGACATATTTGTTTTAGCGGCGACACCCCTGGAGGGAAAAGAAAGCGCGCGTTTTAGGAGTTTACAACCGTAGGATTGAATAATGATTGAACAGACAGGGATTATTTCACGCGGATCGTCACGGTGTCAGCAATAGCGGCGACACCTTTAGCGGCAACGCCAAGCAATAGCGGCGACATGTAACGCGTCAATTACATGTCGCCGCTGTTGCTTCGTGTCACCGCTATTGCTAACATTTCTTGTAGTGATATATATATATATATATATATATATATATATATATATATATATATATATATATATATATATATATATATATAGAGAGAGAGAGAGAGAGAGAGAGAGAGAGAGTTAGGTTCAAATGTTTTCATTATCTATTGTGTGCATGTATGACTGATTCTGGACCAATCATTTTAGTTATTTTAAGAAAAGTAATTAATGCATATTAAATGCTGAAGATGTAATTAATATTCATTATATCTTCAACATGTAATATGCATTAATTATTTTCTTAAAATAACTAAAATGATTGGTCCAGAATCATTCATACATGCACACAATAGATAGTGAAAACAAAATAACCTAACCATATATATATATATATATATATATATATATATATATATATATATATATATATATATATATATATAGATGAGTGATGTGATTTTTTTTCTTTATATATAATAAAATTATATAAAAAAAAAATACATTTCAACTTAAATATTAGATTTTTTATATAGATATATTGTTCAAAACTAAATATTATCTAATTTCAAATATGTTAAAGACCATATATTCGGACTTTTAATATATAGTAATTCACTAATGTATAGCTTTATTTTTATTAAGCAAAAACTAGTTGAAAAGGATTAATGATAAAAACGAATAATGTTGTATTTAAGTAAAGTTATAAATATTTTAAAACATGAGAAAGTAATAAAAAATCACGAAGGAATTAAAATAAAATTAAACATATTCATAAACTTATTTAAATTGATTTAGTAAAAAAAATGGTATATAATTATATTAACAATTAATAATCAATGGTTAAAGGTAATAAGGAAAACTATAATGAAAGTAAACTAATAAAGATTAATTTAGTGTTAAAAGTAAAAATGTTCAAGTGTTAAATTGGTGTTTAGAAAGTATCAAACATACTATTAGGAAATTTACGTTTGGGTGAAAAGAAATAAAAGAAGCGCGTCAATAACGGATTTTAACCGTTTGTACATCCAACATATAAATGCAGTGCGTGTGTGCGTTTGTGTGGCCATTGATGATATATATAAATGTACGCAAAGCTAGTGATAAGGTAGTATCTTATCGGTGGTTGCTAGAGGCAACTCGTATCTGTCCAACTTTGTTGTTACTTGCTGTATGATTTTTTTACAAGTTTTAATGCATTATTTACAAGTTTTTAAAGCATATCTGGAAGGACCACATACCTTAACGTCGAGTTGCAACTCGGGTTATAATTTTCAGACTCTGAGAGCATCGAAAGTAACTGCTCTACACTACCTGTTCTCTTTTTTTTCTCAAGTCGGCGTCATTTTAGGATCTTAAAGATTGGTCGTATTGGGTAACATATTATGATGGAAATTTTTTGTATGGGTGGCTCGGGTTGAGTTGGGTTGACCCTAGATATACTTGTTTGTATGTCTGATTATTTGACTCGTTTTATTTAGCTAAAGTGTTTGAGTCCTTATCGACTCATTCGTAAATCTCAAGTTATATATGAAAATTGACACTGTATGGTTAATGCATTGGAGAATGTGGATCATTAGACATTATGAACAACACAATTTACAATATGAGTCATATTTTATGTAAAACATCTTAACCTTCTAAGCCGTATTGTAAGGAAATTTATTTTGATATTAATCATATTATAATAATTTATTTTTTGTAATCATATTTAACAAATTATTTATTCATAAGATTAGAAAAATGTACAACTTATATCTAATATGGAGCACAACATGTCTCTTTGGTGGTAGTATGATATTTGTAGACGATCAATAATTGCAATTGACGTTGAAATGATATACGCATCCAAAAAAATGTGTGTAGTTATGAAATTATATGATTTTTTTTTTAAATCAATATATTGATCGGTGAAAAATACTCATCTTTCATTTTTTTTTAACGTGTGAATATTATTATACTAGCAAAGAGGTAGCAAAGGTAGAAAACAATTACAAAGAAATGTACTTGAAAGCAAGGAGACTCAATTAACTATCACTTTATTTATGATTACTTATTTCAGCTTATTTCAACCAATTAAACTAGAACTCAACAATAGAATCAAAGATAGTATTGTCATGATGATATGGTGGGTTTTATGGAATTACCGGAATTCTATAGTTTTCAACTCGTGTAAGTTTAGAAGGGTGATGAACTAGGTCGAATGAAACTTAGATCATTAGGGTGCATAAACACATGTGCTAAATGTTTTGTACATGATATGCTGTTATTTGTTCGGATCTATGGTCTGTTGCCGACCGGATCTGGAAACCTTATGTGTTTAGGATTCTAAACGTACGATATTAGAACTAGCATGTAAACGTTTCGGAGTGATAAGGACGATTTAAACGTCTATCCTAAATAAAGATCTAAATTCACCTTATTCGGTGTATAGATCAAGATGGCAAGGACCCGTAGCGGAAACGTGAACGCAAATGGAGATAGGAACCAACCCCCAGTGGTTAAGCAAATACCTGTTGTTGAAGAAGTTGCACCTGAGCCAGTCACCATGGCTGGAGTTCAAGCCATGAGTCAGGCTATGCTAGCTGAACAAAGGGAAGAAATGAGACGGATGCTCCACGAAAATAGGGACGAACCTACCATACATGTTGAACCGACGGAGCCAGTTCCCGAGCAATCTGAGGAAGGGAACTACAACCGCCAAGTGAGTCAAGTAGGGACTCAAGGTGAGCAAAGGGATGACCCAGAAGGGAGAAACAACAAGGATGGGCGGATTTACAAAAAATTCTTGGGTGTGAAACCACCAAGTCTCTCAGGAAGCCCAAAGCCTGTTGAGATTATGGACTGGATCTCCGAGATGAAGATGGTGTTTGAAAGCTGCAACTGCAGCAAGAAGCAGAAGATTGTCTTCGCTGTGAGACAATTGAAAACTAGAGTCTTGAGCTGGTGGAAGCTATTGGCAGATACAATGCCGCGAGGAGAAGCTCTAAAAATGTCATGGGATGAGTTCTTGGAACAACTGAAGGCGCAGTACTGTTCAGAGATAGATCTGATTGATCTGAACAATGAGTTCCAAAATTTGAAGAAGGGGAGAATGAGCATCGATGACTGTGTTGTTGTATTCACGGAAAAGATGAAGTTGTTTCCATACCTAGTGCCAACCGAACTTTCCAAAATTGAGAAGTTCACAAACGGACTGCCAGCTGACTTTGGCCCAACAGTCAAGATGGCAACCACTCTGAAATCAGCCATTCGAGCAGCTAAGAATGTGGAGACCCAACAAAAGGAAAGAGGTCTGGAAAGGGCTGAGGTTGGTGAGAAACGGAAGTTCGATGGATCCTCGAAGTCCAACAAGAAGAGTAGATTCTCGAAGTCTGGTTCGAGAGGAGGAGGATCAGAAGCGAAGTGGTATGACAAGTGTAAGAAGAAGCACTCTGGGAAGTGTGACGGAGGGGTCACTTGTTTCAAATGCGGAAAGCCTAGGCACTATGCCAATGAATGCACCCTCATCCAGAAGGCCTGTTATGGGTGTAATGAAGAAGGGCACATTTTGAAGGACTGCCCAAAGAAGAAGGAGGCAGGAAGACCCAACATACCACCGAAGCCGAAGGCGAGAGCCTTCCAGATGACGCTCGAGGTTGCGAAGGAGGCAGCAGACGTCGCTTCAGGTACCTTTCTTGTAAATGGTTTGCCTACAAATATACTATTTGATTCCGGAGCCAACTACTCCTTTGTGTCGCATAAGTTTGGTGGGAAATTAGCAATACCTGTAGAAAAACTTGATAATGCCCTGATTGTAGAAGTTGCCAGTGGCAAATTCGTACCTGTTAGTAATCGTATTAGGAACATCATCATTGACCTAAATGGAAACAAATTCCACGAGGAGCTATTACCCATAGAGTTAAACGGTTTTGACATCGTTTTGGGTATGGATTGGCTTAGCGCCAACGATGCTGAGATTCAATGCCGAAAGAAGATAGTAAGGGTAAACCCACCCTGAAAGGAATCATTTATGGTGTACGGGAACAAATGCAGAGTGAATTCTGGAATCATCTCCCTAATGAAAGCCAGGAAATGTTTGTCCAAAGGATGTGCATCATACTTGGCATTCGTAATCGATGCTAAGAAAGAGAAGAAAGAGGTGCAGAATATATCGGTTATGTGTGATTATCCGGAAGTCTTTCCCGAAGATCTTCCCGGATTACCACCTGATAGACAAGTGGAGTTTCGTATAGACTTGTTACCAAGAACAACACCAATAGCAAAGGCACCTTACCGATTAGCACCGACGGAGATGAAGGAGCTCATGACGTAACTTCAGGAGTTGTTGGACAACGGTTTCATTCGACCTAGTTCATCACCCTAGGGAGCTCCGGTGTTATTCGTGAAGAAGAAGAAGAAGGACGGAAGCATGAGAATGTGTATAGACTACCGAGAGCTGAACAAGGCAACAGTGAAGAACAAGTATCCATTACCGAGGATTGACGACCTATTCGATCAGCTGCAAGGTTCGAGCTACTTCTCAAAGATCGATCTTAGGTCGGGATATCATCAGCTGAAAGTGAGAGATCAAGATATCGAGAAGAATGCATTCAGAACGAGATATAGACACTACGAGTTCTTGGTTATGTCGTTTGGACTAACCAATGCTCCAGCAGCATTCATGGATTTGATGAATAGGGTTTGTAAACCATTCCTCGATAAATCTGTGATAGTGTTCATCGACGACATTCTGATCTACTCGAAAAGCCAAGAAGAGCATGGCAAGCATCTACGGGAAGTGTTAGAAGTGTTAAAGAAAGAGAAGCTTTACACCAAGTTCTCTAAGTGTGATTTTTGGATCCGAGAAGTCCAATTCTTGGGTCATGTGGTTAACCAAGAAGGGATAATGGTTGACCTAGCAAAAATCAAAGCTGTAATGAAGTGGGAACGTCTGAAAAGTCCCACTGAGATTCGGAGCTTTCTAGGATTAGCTGGATATTACCGACGATTTATCCAAGGTTTTTCTTCGATAGCTACTCCATTAACAGCATTAACCTATAAAGGAGCTACGTATACGTGGAGTGAGAAACACGATGAGGCATTCGAGAAACTAAAGAAGAAGTTATGTGAAGCACCGATACTTTCTCTACCTGATGGAGTCGAAGATTTCGCGGTTTATAGTGACGCTTCTGGAGTCGGGTTGGGTTGTGTTCTGACCCAAAGAGAAAAGGTGATAGCATACGCATCTCGACAATTGAAAGAGCACGAAAAGAACCACCCCACTCACGATTTGGTGTTGGCAGCGGTAGTTTTCGCTCTAAAGATATGGAGGCATTATCTCTACGGCACGAAGTGGAAGTTGTTCACTGATCATAAGAGTCTCCAGTATCTCTTTAATCAGAAGGAGTTGAACATGAGGCAACGACGCTGGGTAGAACTACTCAAGGACTACGACTGTGAGATACTTTTCCACCCCGGTAAAGCAAATGTTGTTGCTGATGCTCTCAGTTGGAAAGTCAACCTTGAAAGGAAAAGGCCAAGAGCGTTGAGAATCGAAGTCGTCTCGACGATTGTGGAAAGTATCAGGAAAGCTCAAGAAGAAGCATTAGAGAAGAATGACCAAAAGGAAGAACGTTTGGGCAAAATGTTAGTGTTCGATGCAAACAGTCGAGGACTGAAGGTATTCCAAGATCGGATTTGGGTACCTAAGATGGGAGGAATAAGAGATCTTTTGATAGAAGAAGCACACAAGACCATGTACTCGATTCATCCCGATAGCTAAAATGTATAGGGACCTAAAACCCTACTACTGGTGACCGACGATGAAGCTCGATGTTGCGAAGTATATGGCCGAGTGCATGACATGTGCGAGAGTTAAGGCACAACATCAGAAATCGTATGGGAGTTTAGAACCTTTACATGTACCCATGGGTAAATGGGAAGACATCACCATGGATTTTGTGACTAAACTGCCCAGGACGAAGAATGGTCACGACATGATTTGGGTAGTCGTGGATCGTTTCACTAAAAGTGCACACTTCATAGCAGCCAACGAGAAGTGGTGTATGGATAAGCTCGCAAATTCTTACGTGAAGGAAATTGTAAGACTTCACGGTGTTCCTCTTATGATTGTATCAGATCGTGATAGTCGTTTCACGTCGAGGTTTTGGAGGAGTCTACAAGAGGAGTTGGGTACAAAGTTATGTTTGAGTATTGCTTACCATCCGCAAACCGATGGTCAGAGCAAAAGAACGATTCAAACATTGGAAGATATGCTGAGAGCATGTACCCTCGAATTCCAAGGGAATTGGGATGAGCACTTACCTCTGGTAGAATTTTCCTACAACAATAGTTTTCACTCGAGCATCAAGATGACGCCTTATCAAGCCTTGTATGGACAGAAGTGTCGTACGCCGTCTTGTTGGCTTGAAGCCAGAGAGAAGCAGTTTATGGGCACCGAGATAGTCCATGAGACTGCTGAGAAGTTGAAAGTGATTAGGGAAAGGATGTTAGCAGCCCAGGATCCTAAGGGGGAGAGAATTGTAACGCCCGGGGTTCAAGGCTAAGCATATTTGTCAATGTAATAGTCTAGGTCAACTATTGTAACTCTTTTTGAAGTAATAAAAATGAAATATTTGAGTATTATGTGAATTATGTGAATTTTTATGCTTATTATGTATTTATAAATATTTAATAAATAAAAAATAAAAATAAGCGTCAAAATTAAAATGTGAGATAAGCCCTATATCTTTATATAAAGTTGTAGTGGTCGAAACAAGGATTCGGGGGATATAAAGAACGCCGAAATCCGAGTTATAACGAAGAAGTTATGACCCGTTGAAGTTTCGTGACGGAATCGGCATGATACCGGGAAGCGTAAATAGTGAATTTACGATAGAGCGAGATTTATCCTTAGTGATCTAAACGAAATTCGTAGAATATGTTAAACTAAGAACATCGATAAAAAGAACGCCCAAATCTGACTTCATATGAAGAAGTTATGATTTTTCGAAGTTTCGGATTAGTAGTGTACAGCCCAAAATTCGAATATTAGATCGAGTCATTTTTAGCCGACACAACTTAAACGAGAATCAAAGATCTCGTTAAGAGTAGCGTAACGAGAAAAAGATGGGTGAAAACGGACGTCGGATGAAGAAGTTATGAGGATTTAACGGACCAATCCTGTCCCGGCCTGTTAATAATATAAAATTTAAAATCGAGTCAAAATTAGCCGACGGAGTCTAAACGAAAGTTGTAGAGTACGTTCCCACCTTCGCGTGGATATAAAGAACGTCAAAAGCGGAGATCGTATGCGAAAGTTATGATTTTTAGAAGTCGAGAGTGGAATTTGCTAAGGCTGATAAGGAATTGATGACGTGACGCGTTGTGGGCCGTCCATCGATGATCAGTGAACGCTTCGGATTCGGACATGCCTCCCTTCGCTACGCCCCGCGTCTGAAGTCAGTACGCCCCGTGTACCCTTGCCCTTATCTTCTTCCGGAGTGCGAGACAGCTGGTCCAAGCTGGCGCTCTTATCCGAACCATTACGCCCAGCGTAGGTCCGAGGTACGCCTAGCGTACCGAGGCCTCGCAGGCTATAAAAGGGGGCCGTGAGTTCTTCATTTTTCACACCTTTTTCACTTCTCTCTCTAACTCCTTTCTCTCTCTAAGAGTCCTAGACAGTCCTAAACCCTAGGGAACCTCCCTAGCACCCGAAGGAAGCCCCGAGGCTCCCGGAGTCCCGAGAAAAAGAGTCTTTCGGTTTCGAAACGCTGCTCCAATTAAGTTCCGGTTTTCGATAAAATTCGTTGTAAGTGTGCTACGCTTATGCAACTTTTTTTATATAGCTTTCAAATAATTATAGGAATGTTATTAGGTCCTTAAAATAATTATTTGGGCTATTATTATGAGTTATATTGAGTGTTATTAACGCTTAATAATAGTCAGACTAATTAATTTGTCGCGGTTATCGTTAGACTAAACCCTAGTGGTATTGGTACTAGGTTTTATCGAAGGAAAATCGTTTTGAGAGTATCGAAGCGTTGTCCGAGTGCTGAGTCACCACCTTTCAGGTGAGTGCATAGTTACTTTCAGCTTACACATAGATACGAAGTATTTTATATAAATTACGTGTTATGTGTGCATATTATCTGAATACTTGCTATCTATGATGGATGAATGTTTTTATACATGTTTTCAATGATTTGAACTGTATATGTATTTTATATCTATGAAAATGTTAGGGTAAAACATGGGTAGATGTAATAGGTGATGTGTGATAAAATGATGAGAGGCCTCGATGTTGATGTTGTTGATTCTGCCATCTAGCGGAGTATGGATGACGACCACTGACTCTTCTAGACAGTCCAGTGGAACACTACCAGGCTCGCAACCTGTAGGTGTTTGTGAACGATGTGTTCACTGGTGTACTCCATCCCCCACATGGTTGCCTTTAGGACATTTATTGCTGAGGAATCCCCTTAGCAGTGGTGTCCATCCCGATGATGATCCTTAGGCTAGGTCCCTTATGATAGGTGTTTAGGGACGTAAAGTAAGGATAACGGGAACGGGTAATCGGGTTATTGTTGATTGATGAAATTAATAAACTTATTTATTGTGGGTTGAAAACCCTATATGCTCACCAAGCTCCCAAGCCTGACCCACTCAGTTTCTTTTATTACAGGTAGTGGCGCATGAGCATAGATGTGATGTTTTGGATGAGGGATTACGGATATAGGCATGTAGATATGAAATAATGTAGTAAGGCTTATATTGTATTGTTTATACTTATGTACTGTATCGAACATGACATCCCGAGTCTTTTAATGAAATACATTTCTAAGGAAATGCTTTTGATAAATCTTTATCATAATATTGTTTTGGGACAAATTCTGCAACTCTTTTATTAAAAGATTACTCTGATTTTGAAATAAATTATAAACAAAACTGGTCTTTTCTGGCCGTGATTTTGGGGATGTCACACAAACCATGAAATGAAATAATGTGATGCGTCATTTCTGACGAATAGCAACAATTATTCAAATCAAAACCTAACCCACTACTAAGAACCAAAGAGTAAACTCTAATCTTGGTGACAGGCGATGCTTTCCTATTCCCCATGATCAAGTTTATCTTCCCATGATCCACATCCCTACTTCTTCTTAGACCCTGCAAATTAGAATAAATGTGAAAACCACATCCTGTATCGAGGACCCAAGATAGCATGTGATGAGTTATTAGAATGAATAGTATAAATACATGCGAAGGTGGGCTTTATCTTCCCATCCTTGATGTCCTGTAGATACTTCAGGTAGCTTTGTTTCCAATTCCCTTTGTTGTGGCAGTAGAAGCACTCTGCATCCTTCGGGTTGGAAGAGGGAGCAGGAGGACCAGCTTTGGTTCCACTAGAAGAGGTACCATCGTGACACTTTTCCTTGTGGCTCTTCGAAGGAGCCTTCCTCTTCTTTCCATTTCCTTGCCCAATAGCCAAGACAGGGGCAGCAGTAGTAGGAGTAGATGTAATAAATTTGCCTTTTAGACTACTCTCAGTTGTCCTTAGCAGGCCTTGAAGCTTGCATAGAGTGATCTCCTCCTTGTTCATGTGATAGGTCACATGAAACTGGTCGTAGCAAGGAGGGAAGGAGTGTATAATGATTTATATGGCCAACTCCTCATCGAAGTTAACATTCAACTTCAGCAAGCGGTCCACGAATCTTTGCATTTTCTACAAGTGGTCTTGTTGGGTCGTGTTTTGTATTATGTGTTGCGTCTATTGGGCTCGTTAGCTAGTCCGTTTTTGTATCTCCAGTATGGGCCTGTCCATCCGTGAGTATAGTAGGGTTTATTATAAATATAGGTGCTTGCATGCATCTTAGGTTAACGATAGTAACGATAAAAAAGATATATCAGAGCATTATTCAGGAGTTTATTATCGTTCTTGTAACCCTAAATCCTCTACAACGGAAGTTCTTAGTCGAGCTCTGCTGAGGATTGTTTGAATTAATCATTCGACATATTTTGATCCATACTTGCCTTATTTACTGTTTTGTGTTCATCGTAATACCTGTTACAAAGATCTAATCGATCTTCAAGTTTATTTAATAACTTATCAATTGGTATCAAAGCAGGAGGCTGTGTAATTCATACACTTCTTTTCTGTGAAAAAGGTTGCGATTAGGGTTATTCCGCATTTACTGATATTTATTGAGCCGTCATCCCATAATTGGCGTAACTCAACATTTATTTGTGTTGCCCTAATTTAATATATTACAAGTCTGATCTTTTAAACAGGTTATTCGATCAAGCATGGACGAGTCACAATCCAATCCCATCAACATCTCAAACAGCATTGGATCAACGACAAAGATTCCCATCCTTTACACCCAAGATTACGAGTTCTGGGCACATCACTTTGAAGATTATGTCATCGGATCTGAGGACAATGGATATCTCATCTGGGAAGCAATCGTATCCGGACCATTCGCTCATTCAGCAACTTCAAGAATTATTAAAACTCAAAAGGAGTATAATGATCTTTTGAAAGACGTTAAAGATATTGCTCAAGACGAAAAAGATAAATTTCAGTGCAATATTAAAGCATTGAGACTAATCAGATTCGCTCTTCAATCTGACACTTTCAGGCTACTGAGTTCATGTAGCACTGCCAAAGAAATATGGGATAGGCTGCGAGAGTTATATTCTACGGACGAAGATCTCGAGCATTCCATTCAAACCTTGCTTTTGTCCGAATTTGGTGAATTCAAGCAGAGTCCTGAAGAAACTGTAACTCAGACGTTTGATCGCTTCAATCATTCTTAGTAAGATGATTAAACATGATATTGAAAGGAAGTTGATTGAACAAAAGGTTACATTTTTGAACGGTCTCAGATCTGAGTGGAGAGCGGTTGTGTCCACTGTTAAAGCGCATGAGCAATTCAAATCTTACTCTTTGGCGAAACTGGTAGGGATTTTGAAATCTCAAGAAAAGATTGTGTTATAGGAGAAAAATGTGGTTTCAAGCTTTGGATCATTGGCCCTTCTGTCCAAAAGCAAAGCTGTGATGGAAGATGAAGACCTCAACCTAGAGGATTATGACCTTACCTCTGAAGACTATGCAATGATGGTCTCAAACCCAAAGAGGTTCATCAAGAAAAGGTTCCCTACAAATAAGAACCGAAATTGGCAGGGAAGTTATAGTTCTGAAAAGGTTAAGGAAGAACCGAAAGCAGAAGAACCAAAGAAGGAACCGAAAGCTGAAGGAGATTCGGGTGTGAGCTGCTATTACTGTGGAGGAAAGAACCACTATGCCAAAGATTGTGTTCTCAATAAAATGGCAGAAAAGGATGAGGCAAAAGACGAAGAAACTGTGCTGTTGAAAAAGCTGGAAGAGATCAAAAGAAAGAAATCCACTGCTAACCCCTCTATGAATGCTTTAATTGTGCAGGGTTCGGTAGCGGATGATGAGTTCGGTGGCGTGGAAGTCTGGTCAACCGATTCTGAAGACGATGAAGTCAGGAAGCCATCTCATGGAAAGGCCTATGTTGCAAAAGGTGAAGGGAGCGGTGGAAAGTGTTTAATGGTGTCAGACGTGTCTCAGATGAGGGGATACAACACAGATGGTGGGAATGAAGAAACAAAGGAGCGAGAGGACTTGTGCTTCACAGCAAAACCTCTCAGCGTGCAGTTTAACGAGCTTGATGAATTAATCAAGAAGGTACAATCAGTTTTTGTTTCATTCAAAGTCCCACAAAGTTCATATGAAAAGGAATTAAAAAATGTCAATTCAAGAATCTCTCATCTACACAGCAGTTTAACTCAAACACGAGTCACCAATTCTAACCTAACTGACCAAATAAGCAGGGTATCTTCAAAGAGTGAGGAACGAAGGATGTGGATCGAGCTAAAGGAGTCGGAGTTAATCAAATCCAAGGATGAAAACATTTATTTACAAAGAGACAATTTAAAACTTAAAAAACAGAGAAATGTCTTTTGTTTAATTGCTAAGCGTCTTTACACTAATATTACTCAACTTCATTTAAACTGTGAAATAGGGCAGAAAATTCATCGCATGATTTTGCCCTTCCTTGAGTTTAAGGAGGATGAAATTGACGCTGAAGCATATAACTGTGAAAGTGTTGTTTCGTCTGAGGATGTTAATCCAACATATATGTATGGTCTAGACAAAATCGAATCTTTCATAAAGTCCAAGGACCATAAAGACATGCTGAAAAATCTTTTGGATGAAAATGATAAACTAAAACTAAGAACCGAAACCATACAAAAGTTTGACTCATTGAATGCCAACCTGAGCTCAGAAAATAAAATTGATGTTGAAAATGCATCTGAGCTCAATGAGGACGATGATATGAGTGAAATTTCTGTTGAAGACACAGTCGACTGTTCAGAGTTTGTCAAGAGCGAATCCAAAAACCACAAAAATCTTATTTCAGAAAATTTTGTGGAGTTTGCTCGTCTGTCCCAACAAAAGTCCCCGATCCTTGAAGAAAAGGCTGTTGTATACCAAAAGGTGAGAACAACTCCAAATCAGGTGTATAAAGTCACAGGCGTAACAGAACATCAGACAGCCGAACTCACAGCTATTGTAAACGAAGACAATGTTGATGGTTGTGATGAGTTCTTCTGGTCTGCTCCTATCGACAATGCTGACGAAACAGTTGGTCTGTCAGAAAGGACTTCATGGAAAACCAAAGGCAGATATGTGCCAGAGCCTTTAAACAAGCCTGATAGCTTTGACGTGCCAAGTACTAGTGGTACAAAAGATGTTCCTGAAGAAAAAGGAGTTGCTGCAAAAGAAGTCGCTCCTTCAAGTGAAACTTCGTCAGTTCAAAATGAACCTACTGACAGAAAGCAAAAACAAAAAGCGAATGTCCATCGTCAGCCGAAGCAGGTGAGAAATCAGAAACAGCAAAGGAATCAGAGATACAAGAAGAATCTCTCTGAAAGAAAACAGTTCTGGCGATCTCAAAATGCTCATTTCTCTTATCATGACAGAAATTTAAAGTTAGAGAAAAACACTGTTAGGTCACAAGAAAGTCATAACAACCGAAGAGAGAGGTTCGGTTATGAAGGTCAAAACAACCGAAAGAATACGTTCGGCTCTGAAAAATTTGACAACCGAAAGCAAAGGTTCGGTTCAGAAAACACTATTTACCGAAAGCAGAGGTTCGGTTCCGAGAGCAAAAGAGACCAAAGATCTAGGTTCGGTCCCACTAATGATCAAAAACAAAAAAGGTCACTTAGAATCTCAAGCCAAGAACTCATCTCAGTCTAACTTCTCTCGTTCTTCTTCTTCTAATTCTTCTAATTCCTCTCAACCTCATTCTAAATCCAATTCTGTTAATACTCAAAATCCAAAATCTTCAACAGATTTGAAAGGAAAATCGAAGGTTTCCTCAGTCAAAACCGATCAAAAGCATTCCAATGTCCTAGTGCCTAAACCTGAATCCAAACCGACTGTAACAAATCCCAATAAAATTAAGGTTTTCACCATTAAAAAGAAAGATGAAACAACTTTAATAAAAAGAATATATTTTGTTGACATCTCTCTTACTATTCCTGTTCCTATGAAAGGCTCATATGGACCCAATAAACTTTGGGTTCCTAAATCTGCTTAATTTTTGCAGGTTATTAGTGACGAGCAGTTTGACGAAGAATGGTATATTGACAATGGCTGCTCACGTCACATGACAGGAAGGAAGGAAGAGCTGAGGGAATTTCGGTCTCTTTCAAACGGTGGAAATGTCAAGTTCGGGAACAACTCCTTCGGCACCATAAAAGGCTATCGAATGATTACAAATGGTGATTTTACGATTAGGAAGGTTGCATACGTTGAAGGACTACAGCACAACCTCATCAGTGTATCTCAACTTGTTGGAGGTACCAGTCTTAAGGTTTCATTCGATGATGAGGGTTCGGAAATAACTAAGAAGAAAACGAAAAGAGTCATTCTCAAATCGGAGCGCAAAGGCAAAATGTTTCCCCTGAACCTCAAACCCATCAAAGGGAATCCAACTATCTGCCTGTTATCCAAAGCACAATCTAACGAAAGCTGGCTGTGGCACCGAAGGCTCTCTCATCTCAACTTCAAGGATATCAACAAACTTGTCACAGGTGGTCATGTTCGAGGTCTTCCATTGCTCAAATTCGATCGAGAACATTTATGTGCTGCGCGTGAAATGGGAAAGCAGAGTCGTCAAAGTCACCCATCGATTGTAAACACTAAAGTTGTTGAACCATTAGAGTTAATTCACATTGACTTGTGTGGTCCATCATCTATCGAAAGCATCGGCGGTAGCAAGTATATTCTTGTCATCGTTGATGATTTCTCGCGTTTTACATGGGTGTTCTTTCTGAAACACAAATCTGAAGCGACTCTCAAGCTGAAGACGTTTATCAAGCAGATTGAAGTATAGCTAAAGAAAGTCGTTCGCAACATCAGGAGCGATAATGGTCTAGAGTTCAAAAATAAAGAATTCGAAGAATTCTTAGCCGACAAAGGAACCAGTCATAACTTCTCAGCTCCCTACACTCCTCAACAAAACAGGATTGTCGAAAGACGAAACCGATCTTTGTGTGAGGCGGCCTGAAGCATGCTAAGTTTTGCTTCTTTACCTTTATATTTTTGGGTTGATGCTATTGCTGCTGCTTGTTTTACGCAGAACAGGTCATATCTCAATAAGCGATTCACTCTCACTCCTTATGAGATCATCAACAACAGGAAGCCAAAAAATTTTTCCATGTATTCGGCTCACGGTGCTTCATCTTCAATTCTAAAGAACATCGTAACAAGTTCGATGTCAAAGCCGATGAAGGGATATTTTTGGGCTATTCTCTCACTTCTAAAGCCTACAGGGTATTAAACAAGCGCTCGAGGAAAATAGAAGAAACCTATTATGTGGCTTTTGATGATAGCTATGTCAAAAAGCTTAAGGCCAAAGAAGACATAGTTGGAGAAATCTTTTGTCACACAGGCCAAGTCACAGCCTCGATTGCAAACCTATTTGAGAATTTCGTCGAGTTATTTGATGAACCAGAGAAGGCAACTCTCTCAGAAGCGAGTGCAGCAGACAACAAAGTAGATCATCTGAAGTAACTCACCGAAGATACTGCAAAGAGAATGAATGAAGGAGGATCAAGTTCTGACGACCCTCCACAGCACGTTACTTCAGTTGAGGGGGAGGGCGCATCTTCATCATCACAGGCGAGCTCACATGTTGAGGGGGAGAACTATTCTCCGGCTGCTCCCGAAAGCTCATCTGCACCCGAAAGTCCAGTGGTACCCGAAAGCTCAACACTGCACGAAACTCCTATAGCTCCAGAAACTCAAGACACACCTGAAATCTTATCTGTCGAGGGGGAGAATGCAGATATGTCTTACAACTATGATAGTCAATCTGAACTAGAAGAGATGGTAAACGTTGAATTGGATCCATCTTATGATCCAAATTACCCTCCTTTTGTCAAATGGACCAAAGATCATCCTGTTTCTCAGGTTATCGGTAATGTCTCTGAAATGGTCCTGACCCGATCACAACTAAAGGCAAAACAAACTTCCTTATTTTCAAAAGTAGAATTCTGTATGTTTAACTCCTTCGTCTCAAAAGTTGAACCAAAGACAGTTAACACTGCTCTTGATCACTCCGATTGGGTTCAAGCTATGCAAGATGAACTAAATGAATTCTAAAGGAATAAAGTTTGGCGTCTCATTCCAACTCCTCAAGATGCCTCAGTTGTTGGTCTCAAATGGGTCTTCAGAAATAAGATGGACAAGGAAGGCAACGTGATACGAAACAAAGCTCGTCTGGTAGTGAAAGGATACTGCCAGGAGGAAGGAATCGACTATGAAGAAACTTTCGCTCCTGTTGCTAGGCTGGAATCAATTAGAATATTTCTTGCCTATGCTGCACACAAAAACTTTGAGGTCTACCAAATGGATGTCAAGTGCGCATTTCTAAATGGAGAACTTGAAGAAACCGTGTACGTGGAGCAACCTCCTGGATTTGTCAATGAAAGGTACCCCAATCACTGTTACATTTTGGACAAAGGCGTATGTGGACTGAAACAAGCTCCGAGGGCCTGGTATGAAACGCTAACCAAGTTTTTAAAAATGTCCAAATTCAAACAAGGTTCGGTTGACCCAACCTTCTTTCGTAAGAAGGAAGGTAACCACCTTATGATTGTTCAAATTTATGTTGATGATATCATCTTTGGCTCAACGAATCCTAGCTTAACGGCTGAATTCAGAAAGCTGATGGAGACTAAATTTGAAATGAGCTCAATGGGTCCAATTAACTTTTTCCTTGGATTAAATATTAGACAGGGACCCGAAGGCATCTTTATTAATCAGGAAGCTTACACAAAGACTCTCCTTGCAAAATTTGGCATGATGGGAGATTCAAAGGTTAAAGTTCCAATGCCATTCGGCACCAAGCTTACTCCATCATTGGATAAGCTAGCAGTTGATATTACGCTATATCGCCAGATGATCGTTTCACTGATGTATCTTACTGCTAGCAGGCCTGATATCATGTTCTCTGTTTGTTACTGTGCTAGATTTCAGGCGAATCCGCGTGAACCTCATATGCTTGCAGTGAAGAACATACTCCGATATCTCAAGCGAACTTCCTCTTTAGGCCTATGGTATCCATCCAACTCAGGCTTCTTCGTTCAAGCCTACTCAGATGCAGACCTTGGAGGTTGTGGACTAGACAGGAAAAGCACCACGGGAGGCTGCCAATTCCTAGACGGGAAGTTAGTTAGTTGGCAATCAAAGAAACAAACCTGTGTGTCTTTATCTACAGCTGAAGCGGAATACATTGCAGCTGCCTCCTGTACTTCTCAAGTGATTTGGATCCAAAGTCAACTCCGGGATTATGGAATCAATATGAAAAAGATCCCACTATATTGCGACTCAGAAAGTGCAATTAGGATCTATCATAACCCAGTGCAACACTCGAAGACTAAGCACATAGCACTGAGGTATCACTTCATTAAAGATCATGTGGAAGATGGGAACGTCGAAATTCATTTTGTTCGAACCACTGATCAATTGGCTGACATCTTCACCAAAGCTCTTCCTGAAGCATCGTTCAACAAAATTCTAAAGGGACTAGGTATGATGGAATCGGAGTCAGTACCAAACATTACCTCTCAAACTCAAAAGTAAGAAGCGAAATAGACCGAACGTTCGGGTTCGGGTCTTGTACTAATGTACCGAAATGAACCGAACGCTCGGGTGCGGTTGAATAATCTGCTTTTCACTCATCATTCAAAGGTAGTTTTCTTGGTTGTAGATCTTATGTATACTTGCTCTAGTTGCATTTATTTTACTATCAAAGTTATTCTCTTTTTGAAAATCTATTTTCTTTGACAACCGAAATATACCGAACGTTCGGGTTCGGTTCCAAAATTTTTCTCACCCGAAATAGACCGAACGCTCGGGTTCGGTTCCAAAGTTTTTAACAACCGAAATAAACCGAACGCTCGGGTTCGGTTCCAATTTTTTTCAGTAATTTTCTTTTCTTTTGTTTTTTTATTTCATCTTTTATTTCTTCATACAAACTCCAAAAATATTTTTTTTATAAATTCAAAAACTCCAAAAATATTTTGTTCTTTATTTTCTTTTTTGCTTTCATTTTATGTGTGTGTTCGTTTATGGAGAAATTATTGAATTAGCTAAGTGTCCCTAGAAGCATGCTGCTGTATGTGTCCAAAGCCTCACTTGATTCTGAATAATAGGCCTTACTGACTTGGTATAAACAAACCTTGTCTTCCCAATTAGGCTTTCTTATTTATTCTAATCATGAGCTACCTAACTCTCTTCTCAAATGAGATAAGAGTTTTCTGTTTGGTCCAGTTTTTCACAGCAGAGGTACTTTGTTTTCTTACACCATCTAAATTGCATTTCTTCATCACTTTCGTTTCACAAAAGTAACCCTTGAGACTCTCAAAAATTACCACTGAGGTTTATGGTTACACAATTTCTGTGTTTATGATCTTAGTTTCGTGTTACTACGACCTAAGTGAAACCCAAAATTCCATACCCAATACGAATTGACGGTGAACAATTAATTTGCTCTAGTTTTCACCATTGAATTGACGGATGTACCTCCTTGAAATCTCCAATTTTCTTTTGTGTGATTCCTATGAAATTATTAACACCCATAACATTTCTTCCCTTGGGATCCAGTTTTAAATTTTTGTTGAGATTTATTTTATATTCCCAGCCAGTTTACATTATTCCCAACCTACTTGTTCAATAGACTACACCGGTCTCACAAGTACTTCGTTCACTTTCTATCTTATATCAAGATTAGGAATGTTGAATCGAAGCGAAAGCCACCCTAATAAGCCTAATTAAAAGAAGCCTTTCAACACTTCTTAACAAGTGTTTGATCGTCATTCCACGGGAAACCACACCAACACTTTAAGGTCTCTCTTGACTTTGAAGGAAGCGATTCGTGCCCGGGATCATCTGATTCGTGTCTTTATTGACATCACATTTTTTCCCAAAAATTATTGCTTTATTTCTTTTCTTTTACACCCTTAGCACGAATATCTTTGATTTTCCAAAATTCAGGTTCTATTGATTACAAGGTTTTTTTTACTTGGATTGGCAGTCGATTAAAGGTTGTGGTTGATTTAAATCCACGTGGCGATATTTTTCAAAAGATGCCGTTACAATTTAAAGGGATAAGATGAAGACATGCTGACTCAGGCGGGAGTCTAATCGATTTGATTTCAAACGGCGCTAAAAGGGAATGCGTGAGAATCGGAAACGTTTCATCTCCAAACGACGCAAGAAGGGCGCGTGTGAATCTGAAATGGTTCATATCCAAACGGCGCTTGATGGGAGGCGTGTTCTTTGGGATCTGACACTCTCTCTCATGCGTGATCATCGGCTACCCCAACTGTCACGCATCAGTCAACTCCGGAAAACTTTTCGTTTTTCGATAGAAGATTTGGGAAGATCTTTCTCTCTTCTTACCCCACAGTATAAAAGGCAACATCCTCCACCGTTTACCTCTTTACTGCAATTAAAATTCCCAGAGCGCAAGAAATCCCTAAACCTTCACTGTTCATCATCTTCTCCACTTTCTTCAAGCAATGGCAGATTCATCTTCTGTTCACGCAACATCCCACATTCTGCCCATTCGCCCTCAACAAAGCCTAATCATTGATTTATCCCCTCATGTTTACGATGCCTTCATGTTCCCCATTATCGAGTGTTTGAAGTTTTCGCCGATTACTCCTGCACTTACAAGAGCTGAATCCGTTCCGATGGAGTTCTTGTCGCAGATCTTTGCGACTGCTCACTACGACAAGGTCGTTGATAGAATTTTCTTTGACATTTTTCAGCACAAGGCCTCGATTTCAAAGCAAAGATTTTGCTCGTTGTTAGGGTTTGAACCTGATTCCTCGAGGGTTAACCCAGAATCGATTCCAATGGGGCATTTGTTCAACATGTTTTACAACATGGGTTATACAGAGGTGTTTTCTTCAGTTACGAAGTTCAAGAAGCCGTGCCTACCGCCACAGTGGAACGGGATGTTCACTGTTCTATTCAAAGGGTTATCTGAACGCAGCGTTGGATCTGATGGTGCCAGTCGGTTGTTCTTGTCAATAATGTATGGTGTCTACAATGGCATCAACATGGATTATGGGTCTATTCTGTGGCAACAACTCATCCAGAGTCTCTCCTCTACATCCAGGCATTCTGAAATTTCTTATGCCAGGTTCTGGACTTTGGTCACGAAATGGGTGATGGACAAGTACCATGTCCCCATTGTCGCTGGTGCTCCAATGTCTTCGATTGGTACATTCCATACCACGAAGATAATTATCTCGGACGCTTCCAAGTTTCCATTCAACGGTTCAATTCCGGAAACCATGTATGGAGATGTTCCTGCTGATAGCCGGATTATCCAGACGTACAAAGGTTTCAAGCGTTCTGGTCCGAGGGATCTCACTCCGGAGATGTTGAAGTCTATTCATGACGCCGACAAGCCTGCTCCAAGAGGCAAGAAGGCCGAAAAAGGGAAACAGGTGGCGAAAGGGGCTAAAGGCCCTTCTCCAAAGAAGAGGAAACCAACCAAGGCTGCTCAGTCTCCGCAGCCAAAGCGCCGAAAAACTCAGCCCAAGCGAAAGCTGATCATCGCTTCCTCCTCAAGCGAGTCTAAGGGTGAGAGTTCGGATTCTGACGATTCTCCACGAGGCAACACTCCACCCAGATCTCCTACTCCAGAGGTTCATGTCTCTACTTCTCCCATTAATTCCTCACCTAGAACCATTCCTATTTCTATTCCCCCCATAACTTCCACTACTTCAATACCACCCACTTCAATCCCAATACCAACACCAATATTCACCGAAGCCACCACAACATCCACTGCAGATGTTCGAGCCAACGTATCTGATACGGGGGTTCATACTGATGCACCCGAAACCACCCCAGCACCCGAAACCACAAACGCATCCGAACCTACACCTATACCCGAAACAACCCATACTTCAGCTCCACCAGATTCACCACCACCACCTTCTCTTGGTCATGTTTCAGAGGGTGACGAACCATTCCTTGGCGGGGAAAATATGACGTTTGACTCGGTCTACTATAGTCCATTTCAAATTCAGAGTGATGACGATGGTGATGCTCCCGTTAAAAAACGACATCTCAAGGAGCTCCATGACAAAGTTGCTTTGCTCATCGCCTCCTCTTCCACTTCTCAGTCATCCCTTTCTGAAGATGCAGTTCAGAAGATTGTTGACGCTTTATCTAAGGCTCAGCAAGATTCCATTGCTTCTGCAACCTCCGCCATCGACGCCTCCACAAAAGCCTGTCAAGCTGCGACCGAAAAAGTCGATAAACTATTTTCTGATGCCTCTTCCCTGTTAAAGTATTTACAGGAGAGTGCAAATGCTGCAAAGACTACGTTGGAACCAATTGTTCAACAGTTGACAACGTCTGTCTCAACTGAGTTGAAGTCCTTCGCTTCATTTCGTCAAACGTTTTCCGACGACAACTCAGCCTTTCGCACAACTATAGACGAGCGTCTCTTGAAGCTCCAAGAAGATTTGGCTGCTGAGAACTCTCTTATGGATATTCTTGCCAAGAAGACCACTGCTCTGAAGGTCAAGAGTGTTCAACTCTCCCATTCTCAACAGGAGATTGAATCTCTTCGGTCCGAAAAGGAGGTGATAAAGATGTGTGTTTCGGATGTCCACTCAGCCATCTCAAACATCCTCGAAGCACATGATCCTATCCTTAACTATTCTGTGAGGCGTACCCTTGCAGAGAAGCTCGCTCCCGCCCTTGCCCTATTAAGCAAAATCGAAGGGCTACTTGATTTCGTGTCCATTCCGAAACAAGGGGGAGAGAAGGAGTCTGTATCCCAACCACCTCATTCCTCAAAGGCAACTCACACTACCGAACCTCCTCCAGTAGGCCAAGTGTAACACCGTGATTTTCAAAGCAAAATTTTTCTTTTAAATAATCAATTTAATATTAAAATACTTGTTTAAAATCTTATTCATAATCGAATTACAAAACATAATTCCATTTTCATTTGAATAGACAACCAGGATCCTCCAAAATACAACTCTTTCCTCGGTGTGTACAATCGAGCCGATGCCATTCCGCGTTACTGAAAGAACCTGAAACCACATAACATAAATACTGTAAGCACGAAGCTTAGTGAGTCCCCCAATATACACTTACGCACATACGCCTTTCCAGGCCCTGACCTTCCGGTCCTCAATACAACGCCTTCCGGCCCATAATATAATTGCCTTCCGGCCCATAACATATTGCCTTCTGGCCCATAACATATTGCCTTCCGGCCCACATATCATACATAGCACATATAACAAATAACTTACCACATATAGCATACATATCACATAACATATCCGACCTTCCGGTCACACAGTCAACCCTTCCGGGTACAGTATAGTGAGAAGACTCACCTCGCGGACACTGGAAGATAGCAACTCCTGAAATCTCTTGCACTTGATCCTCCGAGCTACAAGCTCCCTGTCTCATCATATATCTCTTTTTAATACTTCTATCTTCCACGTTAACTGACCCTAAAACGTTACACACAGGTCAACTCGGGTCAATGGCCATCTCGACTGGACTCGGCGAGTACCCTGGCGACTCGGCGAGTCTAGTCGTCCTCACCAATTCCTGCATGATCCCTTTCTACTCGTCGAGTATCCCTCTTGACTCGACGAGGTCCTCGTGGAAGAATCGCGGGGCCACCCCGACTCTACTCGCCGAGCCTGAAGAACAAACTCGGCGAGTCCCAGTAAATCTTCAAGCTACTCGCCGAGTCTGATCATCCGAATCGGCGAGTCTACGCCATGCAGTCGATCGAACTGCTTCCTGAGATACATATATTCTCGAATATACAAACATGGGACCTTCTGGACCTCTAAGGGTCCTAATACAAGGTTATAAACGTTGAATAACAACACAACAATCCATCTAGACTCCAAATGGGTTCCATAAACCCTAAATCTATATACACATCAATCACAGGAGAATGTAATCCGAATTATTACCTGAATGATGTACCTTCCATGTCCCCAAACTTCAGAACTCGAACTCCCTGCAGTTCCTTTAGCTAAAACCCTTCTCCTCCTTGCACAACAATTCCTTCAAGGTCACCAATGGCCTTCAAGCTTGCTCTAGCCGCCCCAGTCGCCTAGGGTCCTTCCCAATCGATCAAAAGTCGTGAAATGACGGCATAATAACCCTTATATACGACCCAATACTGAACGGCTAGGGTTTCCGCTGAACAGCGTCGACTCGCCGAGTCCATATCTGGACTCGTCGAGTCCAGTCGTGAACCCGCGACCAAACCTGCGACCCTACTCGGCGAGTCTGGCTCCAACTCGTCGAGTCTCCCCTTTAAAGCACCCCCAAAATGCAATTTAACAATACTTGAGATTTTGGGCTGTTACAATTCTCCCCCACTATAATTAGACTTCGCCCTCGAAGTCTCACTCTGAAAATAGCTCTGGCTGCTGCTCCCGCATCTCACGTTTCGGCTTCCCTAGACACTACCGATCTCTTCCGAGGCCGCCACTGAACCAATACCAGAGGTACCTCCTTGTTCCTCAGAACCTTGATCTTCCGATCTCCGACGGCCACTGGCCTCTCGGCGTAATACAGGCTCGCATCCACCTAATCGTTCTCTAGTAGAACCACTGCTGACTCATCTGCTATACACCTCTTCAATTGCGACACATACAAGTGTCATGGATCCGTCCCAATTCCGTTGGCAGCTCCAAACGGTAGGCCACCCTTCCTGCCTTCGCACCTTCACGAAAAGACCCAACATACCGGGGGCCCCCATTTACCCCTCTTCCTAAATCGAAACACCCCGTCAGAAATACGAAGTCGCCGACCTGAATCACATGCTCGTAACGGCGTCTGCCTGCATAACTTTCCTGTTAACTCTAGACGATCACTAACTCTCTTTAACCTGCTGAGTCTGCTCTGTCAACTAAAGCACGAACTCTGAACTGCTCATCACTCTCTGTAATCGGAAATTACCCAAGATGCACTCTGCTCCAAATCTCAACGATCACTCAACCCATAAGGGTTAGGAAACCCTGAACCACCGGATCCCCGATCCAAAGCCCACTTTGCCCATTCCGGACCGACCGAGAGATCCATTCTCCCTCTCAGATCAACTCTCACAAGTTCCCTCTTGCCATCACATACACATACTGAACTAGTCCCAACACTCGCAGGTTGAAAAACCCGATACACTGATGATATCCTCGAACATCTCCAAAGACGAACCACTAATATCCGTCCTATACCCTGATCAGAATCACACTGAGAATTCAAGATTCTCTATTCCCTTGCATCCTTTCTGAGTCTCGTCAGTCATCCCAACCCGGATGGGTTCCTACTTCACTGTCGCAAACACGATGCTCGAAACCATACTTGAAATACTCTAACCATAACTCTGCTCTGCAGCTTTCACTTTCGTGAACTTGCACCCCTTCGGAGTTACACACCTTCCTCTTTTCCTTTTTCCAAGGAACCCTCTTGGCCATAATGCCACTCCAACCGGTGCCACGGTGCTCGCCCCAAGCGACACCACCCTTTTTGCGTAACCGCTATCCACATACTCTGGTTCTCATTGCAGGGGCTCTCAATCTCATGCACTCTCTCCACTCATCAAAATCACTGCCTCAGCTAAACAAGATCACCAATCCCGGGGCCCGACCTTCCAATGTAATCACACTGCACATACACCATCCGTAATCTCAAACTGATCCAGCAATACCAACAGAGTCTCCAGCATGACTGGACCGACTCTCATAACACATACTAGCCACTCGAGGCTATATCTTTGTGGGTCCGTACACCCAACTCTGCGAACCCTCAGGTTCGAACTCTGGGAACCTTCCGGTTCCAACTCTAGAAACATGCACAACATAAATCTCGTGGGATTAACACAGTACAACCCATCACGTACCTCAACATACCAATACTCTGATCGCATAACCCCGGTTACTTACTTAAGCTTGATCCCGGCCTTCTCTCAGGCCTCCACAGTCAAATGTCCTAGGTCTGTATCCCGCCCCGCATACCCGACACTCGCTCTCGTCGGCCTATACTCTGCGCTGACCAACACTGCTGAATCCCAACAGCTAAGCACCCTCACATACTCATCGATCTCCCGGAGAATTTTCTAATTCTCCCCCACTAAAGCACTGACTAACTGCCACCGATCGTCATTAACGACCTTACAGAACGATCCTGTACAAAGAGAACAATTACACACTGACTGCTTCCCACAAGCACAAGCAACCCTCAGCAAAACACACCTCCTCCCTGATCAACCCACTCACAAGAATCTAGTCCTTCAATCATCCACTCCACGGCTGTAGATGCTACCCGACAATCAACCCAGTGCCGCATCTCCCCTAACAACCCCCACGAACGATAACCAAAGGAATCTTCGACAATAACCCATAACCAAACCCACAATCTGCCCAAAGGATGAACACCACATCGAAAACCGCACAAGACTACTGACACTAAAACACCAATTATAACCATACCCTACCATCAGGGAACAACGAATGCCAAAGCGAAAACCTGAAGCACCAATCCATAACCATGCCAGACCCGCGAACAACGAATACCGCATCGAAATCCATACAAGATACCAGCACAAACAATACGCCAAATCAATGCAAGACAATTAAGACATCATGAAAGCATCATACCCGCAGCTGTCTCCGGCACTTCTCCGTCTCCCTCTGTCGCACGCAGATAAACACGACCCTGAGCCCTCTGGGGCTCCGCTCCATCCTGTCCTCCTCAAATCCCGAATTGGCACTGACTGCCAACAATCCCGTGCACAGTGCCCCTCCTTTCCGCACTTGCGGCATGCACCACCGGACCCGCAAGCTCCGATGTAACCCCTTTTTTTTTTACTCGATCATCGACACCTATGGTCTCATGATTTCCTACTGCATCTCTATACTCCACTTATTACTACTCTTGACAATTCTTGCTTTCTTACATACTGCACCCGGTTCTCCCCCACTAGGGTTCGAACCAACACCAATTCGTATACAAACAACCCACGACTATCTTTCACCAGCGAAATCGTACCTGCCCCAGAAAAGTGTTGTGCAACACCCGATAGTCCCTCCCCTTATGAAGTCAATCAATCCCCTATACTCTGAACCTCTAGCTAACTCTCCAAGAACCTCTCATCACGGCTGCCTCTAGTCGTTCCAAATCCCATACTGATCTAATACTAAGCACTTGCACTGCTCGATAACATATCTGGCTCGCAGACTGCACCGCAGCATCATCGTTCCTCTCATCTCAGCTCATCAACCCGTATCCAACGCCGGATTTGTCCCAAGAACAGGGACTTACTCTCAACATAGACGACAACTCTCCGCACTGCAAAACTCGTCTGAACTCTTCACTGCTACCACTATAACCCAACCTGTTATTCTCAATTAGGTGTGGTGTGGTTCTCGACTACCTCAGCCCCAACTGGCTGTCTGTTCACGGTAAATCTCTGTCTCGCGGTACACCCGCTACCTGATGCTCTGAGGGAAGTCATTATCGAATACTACCTGCAGGGTGTACTCCCAAATCCAGAACTGAAACACCAGGCCTCTCGCGTCTCGCACACGAGCATAAATGACACTACCCACCCAAAAGGTGACCTCTCCTCTGTCGTCTGATTGCTCGACTCAACTGAAATTCTCCCCTGTCTTTGACTCTTACCAAAATACTCTGATAGGCACTTGCCTTTCCCCTCGAGGAACGCCTCTCCGTACTCAATCATGGTCTACAGGCCTGAAACCCATAGCGTCCAATCTCTACCTCATCGGTCATAACCGGATAACAAGATAGCCACAAGCATCATCCACTACGAACCATGGTATTCATCCCATGACATCCCTCCTCAACATGCTTCGGTGTATGGTACCTGAACCATAGCACCACTCCTCAATCTGCTCCAATGTATAGCACTCGGACCACAACATCTATCTCAATCTGTTCCGATGTATGGTGCCCGGACCATAACATCACTCTGTATCCGCTCCGATGTATGGTATCCGAACCATAACATCACCCCTCAATCGGTTCCTTAGGACCTTCAGAATGCCCCCTGTATCAAGTATGGGTCCTCTGCTTTCAGTAGTACGGGCCCATACTACCTGCCACATCTACCCATACTTTCCACACGGACCATCCCAGAGTTCCTAAGTAGCTGATAAACCTGCTCTTTCACCCATCTCATCGCGCGTGCTCGCTTCCAGCGAAATCTTCTACTCTACCCGTGCACTCATCTGGCTAGGTTTACTCCCTAGTCCCTTCCGCTGTCCTCCCACTTCTTTGCTATCAGCTGCTGAAGAGTTCCTAATGATGCCAGCCCTCTACCTCCTGAGTATCGTCATACTCACTTAGTAGCTGACTCCCATCATCGATAACTCCACAAAGCACAAAGCAAGCAGCATTCGAGCATTGAAGCATACATAGGACTCCCCATCTGTGGTAGCTCCACCTTCTCAGCTCATCCTCGGAAGTACCTCTGTACCCCGTAGCTTTACCCCTTGTGCGTTCTAACTAGATACTCTCACTCATCACATACACACAAAAGCATAACGCACATATAACAGCAAACCCTAGACTAAGGCATCACAAATCAGGCCACTCTAGTCCTAAGATATGAAATACCTAGCCTGTCTCTAGCATGCAATAATATCTCATAAAGTGCATAATAGATATTTCATATTACAAAAGTAAGGGTATTTTGGGAAATCACCGTTTGGCTCTGGCTGATTGTACACACTGCTCTTTCTTGCTTTCTCTTTGAACTCTTATTCACTTTTAGAAAACTATTTATTTGAAAACCTTTTCTTAATTCCTCAGTTTGAGTCCAGACTCACCCGTAGGCGCGTCCGAATCCCTCAAACCAAGGCTCTGATACCAATTGTAACACCGTGATTTTCAAAGCAAAATTTTTCTTTTAAATAATCAATTTAATATTAAAATACTTGTTTAAAATCTTATTCATAATCGAATTACAAAACATAATTCCATTTTCATTTGAATAGACAACCAGGATCCTCCAAAATACAACTCTTTCCTCGGTGTGTACAATCGAGCCGATGCCATTCCGCGTTACTGAAAGAACCTGAAACCACATAACATAAATACTGTAAGCACGAAGCTTAGTGAGTCCCCCAATATACACTTACGCACATACGCCTTTCCAGGCCCTGACCTTCCGGTCCTCAATACAACGCCTTCCGGCCCATAATATAATTGCCTTCCGGCCCATAACATATTGCCTTCCGGCCCATAACATATTGCCTTCCGGCCCACATATCATACATAGCACATATAACAAATAACTTACCACATATAGCATACATATCACATAACATATCCGACCTTCCGGTCACACAGTCAACCCTTCCGGGTACAGTATAGTGAGAAGACTCACCTCGCGGACACTGGAAGATAGCAACTCCTGAAATCTCTTGCACTTGATCCTCCGAGCTACAAGCTCCCTGTCTCATCATATATCTCTTTTTAATACTTCTATCTTCCACGTTAACTGACCCTAAAACGTTACACACAGGTCAACTCGGGTCAATGGCCATCTCGACTGGACTCGGCGAGTACCCTGGCGACTCGGCGAGTCTAGTCGTCCTCACCAATTCCTGCATGATCCCTTTCTACTCGTCGAGTATCCCTCTTGACTCGACGAGGTCCTCGTGGAAGAATCGCGGGGCCACCCCGACTCTACTCGCCGAGCCTGAAGAACAAACTCGGCGAGTCCCAGTAAATCTTCAAGCTACTCGCCGAGTCTGATCATCCGACTCGGCGAGTCTACGCCATGCAGTCGATCGAACTGCTTCCTGAGATACATATATTCTCGAATATACAAACATGGGACCTTCTGGACCTCTAAGGGTCCTAATACAAGGTTATAAACGTTGAATAACAACACAACAATCCATCTAGACTCCAAATGGGTTCCATAAACCCTAAATCTATATACACATCAATCACAGGAGAATGTAATCCGAATTATTACCTGAATGATGTACCTTCCATGTCCCCAAACTTCAGAACTCGAACTCCCTGCAGTTCCTTTAGCTAAAACCCTTCTCCTCCTTGCACAACAATTCCTTCAAGGTCACCAATGGCCTTCAAGCTTGCTCTAGCCGCCCCAGTCGCCTAGGGTCCTTCCCAATCGATCAAAAGTCGTGAAATGACGGCATAATAACCCTTATATACGACCCAATACTGAACGGCTAGGGTTTCCGCTGAACAGCGTCGACTCGCCGAGTCCATATCTGGACTCGTCGAGTCCAGTCGTGAACCCGCGACCAAACCTGCGACCCTACTCGGCGAGTCTGGCTCCAACTCGTCGAGTCTCCCCTTTAAAGCACCCCCAAAATGCAATTTAACAATACTTGAGATTTTGGGCTGTTACACCAAGCCTCCGGTTCCGATGTGAAAGACAAAGGCAAAAATATTGCTGAGGAAGAAGAAGAAGAAGACAAAGAAACAATTGCCGACTTGTTGAAGCGTAGAAGTCGACGCAATGAGGCTGATGTCAGTGCTCGTGTGGCAAAAGAGGTTGAAGAAGCTGAACGAAAACAGAAGGAAGCCCACGACCTTCTTGAGAGTAGGAAAACTCTTTTTCCTGCTTGGACCCTCGAGAGGATGATAAAAGAAGCCATCGACACACCGAGTATCTTGTGGCTGGAACCTGTAATCTCTTTTGATTGTTCCAATTCTGTCGACTCTCAGTTTGACATGCCACTGACCCGAAAGGCGTTCATCTTTCATGCCTTCTCCAACGTTGCAGAGTTCCCTCATCCTCATGCACAGGTTGATCGGGACTTAATCGATTTCTATCTGAAAGCTGCTCAACCTCAGTATCAGACTTGGAGCGCTCAGAAGATTATCAACGTTCGGGTCTTGAAGCCGTATACTGAAGGGAACTTCATTAACGTTTGGCTCAAGGTACTTCGGGGATCTGCCAAAACCGAGCATGCCATTTCCCTTGCAGATCTTCCGAATCTCAATCCCCATGATTGGATAATTTTGCACAACATCCTTCTCACCAACGAAGCTGAATATGGTCCGATTATCGACCATCTCAAGAGGATGCTGGTGTGCTACATCATGGAAGTTGCACTGATGGATCAGGAGATAGCAAGCGTATTTAAGAAGAAACCAAAAATATCTCCTGTTGGCTCGGCCAGTGATCTGAACCAAATGCAGATAGGCAGAATTGACTCAAGAAGGAATTCTGTCATTTTTGCCTTGGCTGACAAACATCTGTACACTACTACCTACTTAGAGCATGTTTTAGGGATCATCCATAGATGCAAGCAAAACTCAGCAGATGATGTCAAGTACTTCGATGACATGATACAATGGTACATTCGGTTCAGTCACACTATTCTCGCTCTAATCACACGTCTGTTTGATACTGTAAAGAAGACACCCGCTGCTGGCCCAAGCAAGAAGAAGAAGTAGTCTCACTCCAATTTGACGCAAAGGGGGAGATTGTTGGGTCGTGTTTTGTATTATGTGTTGCGTCTATTGGGCTTGTTAGCTAGTCCGTTTTTGTATCTCCGGTATGGGCCTGTCCATCCGTGAGTATAGTAGGGTTTATTATAAATATAGGTGCTTGCATGCATCTTAGGTTAACGATAGTAACGATAAAAAAAGATATATCAGAGCATTATTCAGGAGTTTAATATCGTTCTTGTAACCCTAAATCCTCTACAGCGGAAGTTCTTAGTCGAGCTCTGCTGAGGATTGTTTGAATTAATCATTCGACATATTTTGATCCATACTTGTCTTATTTACTGTTTTGTGTTCATCGTAATACCTGTTACAAAGATCTAATCGATCTTCAAGTTTATTTAATAACTTATTAGGTCTGTGATGGACTCTCCATCCTTCATTTTGGTAGTGATCATCACAACGATGATCTTGTACCTTTCCTGCCTAGCACCTTGATGGTACCTTTCCATCAAATTTTGGTGCATCTCGTATGGATAGTAGTCCTCGTAGGACTTTTGTAGTTTAGCAATCATTGTTGCGAGCATGATACAATGAACCTTCGTAGCATCTCGCTCATGAGTTTCGTACGCAACAATTTCCTCGGGAGTAGCAGTGGTGTGGTTAATCTCCTTCAGTTCCTTGTCGAGAACATACCCTTTTTCCTCGTAGCGGGTGACCATACGGATGTTGCGGATCCAATCGTTAAAATTGGACCCATCAAATATCACCCTCCTACACAAGTTCATGAGTGAGAATGAGCCAGAAAGGGTTGAGCCAGAAGCGTTGTTTTGAGTAGACATCTGAAAAAGAAAAGAGACAAAGTTTGGATTAGATAAGAATCCCCA
This sequence comes from Lactuca sativa, assembly GCF_002870075.4. Taxonomy (NCBI): domain Eukaryota; kingdom Viridiplantae; phylum Streptophyta; class Magnoliopsida; order Asterales; family Asteraceae; genus Lactuca; species Lactuca sativa. Next base: position 301,961,758 of record NC_056627.2, on the reverse strand, counting down.
ATTTAACAACCAAATGAGAAATTAGGGCTAGGACCCAACACAATTATTTACAATTCAGAAGAGGGATGCCATAATCTAATTGCAAATAATTGGAAGGTAGGTAAATGACGATTTACCAATTTCCACCATAAAAAACGAAAAAGACAATTAAGTGTTAAAGGATTTGAAATTCCTAGATTCTTTTTAGATTCATTTAAGTTTTCAATGGCATGTTTAAATCTTGATATGCCCTTCAAGTTTGTGACTGGGATACCGAGGATCACAAACAAGGTGTGAATAACTATGCAAATGTACTTGGTACTCTCGATGTCATTTACCACCTAATCAATGTGTCGGTTAACCACACACGCTCCATTAATCTATGATAAACATCGAGCCACCATTTCTAGTTCCAAATTAGTGTGCCAGTTATCCACGCACGCTTCACTAACGACTTGGCAAGGTGCAAAGTGTAATTTCATGGAATAACATAATTTTCACATTTTCCCTAAAGTAACTATATAACAACGTAATTTTTCAAACAAATTTTTCATTTCGTAATAAAGTATTTCCATTCAAAACAAGGCATAAACATTTCAAGTGTCACGTCAGAATACAAATCATATGAATCCCAAGATCACAAAACATCTATTAGTGTGTACAGATCACGCCGGCGCCTTCCCACGGTCCTCGCTAGTACCTGAAACACATACACAACAACTGTAAGCATAAATGCTTAGTGAGTTCCCCAAAATACAACTTACGCATTCTCCCTTTTTATTAATTCAATTTGCTCACGTAAAAATTTAACAGTGTTAATGCAAGTTTGAGAACAAGAAACTTCATTGACCAGAATGTTTGAAGAACTCATTGTTTTAAAAAAATTTCCCTTTGACTTAAAAACTCAAAAGTCAACCTTAAAAGTCAAATTTAAAAAATCAAACATAAAAGTCAAACTCGAAAAGTCAAATCAAAAAGCTAAATTTGTAAATTTGAAAGTTAAAAGAGAAAGTCAAATTTTAAAGTCAAAGTCACTTTTTTTAGGTCAAAAGTCAATTTAGAAAGTTAAAAACTTTGGGTTGAAAGTGAAATTTTAAGATTTAAAAAAAATGATTTTTGGGCAAAATATGTCAAAAATGCGAAATTAAGAAGAGATAGCAAGTCCTTTTGAATTAAATCCAGAAGAGGAATAAAATCGAGCAAGTTAGATGAGTTGGAAAGGCGCCTGGTTGATGATTCGTGTGACCCGAGTTCGAATCCTTGCAACGCTAATTTTGAATGTTTTATGTTGGCAGCCAACTTCGGACCCTCTGATCGAAGACTCGCTTGAATCATGTGTTGTCCGAGAACGAGGTTGCGGACCGCAAACCCTTCTCAGTCGTAAACGATCTTCGGCCGAGAACCCTTATTCGGAGGCCGTGAACCCTTCTTCGGATCGCAAAAAACAACGTTTTTCACCTTTTTTTGCTCCAAAAGTCTATCCAAAACTCGTTTTTATGAAAAACAAAAAGAACAAACCCCCAATATTTTGCCAAGAACTATCCAAAAAACGAAAAAATCCTTCAAGAAAAAGATCAAAAATGCTCCAGATCTGCTAAATTGATTGATACAATTCAAGCTCTGATACCAACTGTAAGTCCCAAATTTGTTTGACGTATCAATCACATCCAATTGATGGTGCGGAATCCCAATCAATTGGATGATGCAAGATCAATATGAAGAAGAAGGAGAAGAACAATAAGATGAATCTTCAATATATTGATGAATATGAATGATAATCCTTACACAAGATTCACAAACACTTGCACCTTTTCTACTTTCTCTCTCTAGAACACCTTAGAGTACACACACTTGACCTCCTTTCTGGCCGTCCACTTTTGACTCCACTAACACTATTTATATGGAACATGGGGCGTGAACTAGTTCACGGCCATAAACACCCACTTGGGCCGTGAACAAATTTCGATCCTAGACGGAAAATTATAATTGCCTAGAAAAGTAAAGTATAAACCATATTTTTGACCCAACACTATTACGTGAACTTGGCACTGCAAATTCATAATCTCCAAAGTTATTCTATGACAACATTGGGGAAACTTATCTATGTGCTAATCCAATATACTACTCAAGAATGAAACATGTAGCACTATATTATCACTTTGTTCATGAACAAGTTACAAATGGCCTTCTTCATGTCCAACACATTAACTCAAAGATGAACTCGTGGACGCTCTTACAAATTTAGATCCAAGATTGGAGTATCCAATGGATGCTCCATTTTGCGGGGTGTATTAAAGAAAGAGATATGAATCTCTCTAAAAAAATAATTCGAAAATATAGATTATTGACTTTTCCTTATTAGTTGTTATTTAATTATATTCTTCCTTTTATTTCTCCTTGAGTTACTCTTGTACCTTGTATATCTATTGGCCTCATCATTTGTATCAATTGTACGAATCTTTCACAACATCACAAGATTGTATAACATATTTATTCATCTGCTACTTAAACACTCTAGAGTGTATCGACACTATAACATGTAATATTAATATGTGAATATAAAACTAACTATATATGTAGTATATTCATATATAATTATTCCTGTATAATTTATTTGTACACGATTATTCATATATCAATGTTACAAATGATTATTCATATAAAATTCTCGTGGTTGGTGACAAAGATGGTGGTGGTGGTTGTAGAGGTGGTAGTAGTGATGACAGAGATAGTAGTGGTTGCGTGGAGGAGGTGGTGGTGGCAGTTACTGGCAATGGCGGAAGTGATGATAGTGGAGTAGGAGTGGAGGAAGTGGCGGAAAAAGGGGAGGTGGTGACACAGCAAATAATATTCATATATAAATATAATTAACTTTATGTTCACATATGAATATTTTCTCTCCACGTCATGCTGGTACGACAATAAATAAATGTGTGATCTGATTCATTTTCGCATTGTCTAATTATTTTTTTATTTCCAAAAGAAGTTATATATATATATATATATATATATATATATATATATATATATATATATATATATATATATATATATATATATATATATATATATATATATATATATATGAGATAAAAGATAGAGAACGAAAAACTTATGATGAAGAAGATGGCTACGTATGCTACTTATGGATCACTCCCTTTTGCGTAGCAAGTTCAAACTAGAGACAACGATCGAGACATTGTTCATTTTATATATATATATATATATATATATATATATATATATATATATATATATATATATATATATATATATATATATATATATATATATATATATATCTTAAT